>NC_134828.1:46804065-46927933 GCF_004210375.1 Tachypleus tridentatus | reverse complement strand
GACTCAATGATGAAAGCTGGATAAGAAAAAAATTTACTTACCACAAAATATTTCATTAAACATTTTCTTCAAAACACTAATTTCAAATCAGGTGGTTAAGGCACTTAACTTGTAACCCATGTGTTGAGGGATTGAATCCTCATCACAACAAACATTCTGGCCCTTTGAACTGTGGGGGTGTTAAATGTGATGGTCAATTCCACCATTCACTGGTAAAAGAGCAGCCCAAGAGTTGGTGGTGGGTGGTGATGACTAACTGCCTTCCCTCAAGTCTCACATTACTAAATTAGGGATGTCTAGCACAGATAGCCCTCGTAAAGCTTTGCTGGAAATTCAAAACAAATGAGTTTGGTTTTAAATTGGAAATTATAATTCAAATTTTAGTATTATATATCAGTTAAATTTTTAACTTAAAAGTGAATATTGAAAAAAAAAATCTAAATATCAGGTTTTATGCATTATATGATGTGCTCAAATTAGAGTTTGTGATGTCCAAATACCAAGACTATAGTTTCTTCTGAGTTAGGAGCTCAAATTACTGATATTGAGAACTTATAATATGGAAAATTGAATCTCCCATCTTTTCTGCTTGCTGCATTTACTGAATTAGTCTCAGTGCCCCTACCTACCTCTTGACATTTTTGGAAGCACTTGCTTATGTACACTTACTTTTGAATATGACTCAAACAGAGCTAAGTTACAGTTTTATAAATTATAGTGCAATTCTAAGGTACTGATATAGTAATTTATGACTTTTTGTTATTTTGAAATGTACACATGCTAAATTTAAAATATCATTTTGTTTCACATCTTACTGTAAAATTTTATGAGACTTGATATTCAGTACTGAGTCAAGCCCCAAATGAGTAAAAAAGTTCAAAACTAGAAAATATTATTGTTTACTCTACTTCTTTATTTACTGTTCTGTATTTTAAGATAAATTAAATTTAAGAACTTTTTATAACTTATAACTCAGTTGTGACTATTTTACAAAATACTAGTTTACACAAATACAGCCAATACAGGTCACTTTGTACAGACTGTAAACATTGTAAACATATAACTTCATGGTTGAGTAATTACTGTAACGTTGCTCATCAGACTGCTATAATTTTATATTTCACTACTTTGATATGATGATCTCTTTATCACATCAACAAAGTTACACAAAAATTACGTCATAGTGAAACAGGCATGCTGTAACTAATTAAGACTTGAGATACTTCCTCAGGCAATGTTTTATATTTTATACTTGTGAAGAATATCCAAGTTTTAACTAAAGAAAATACTTCATAACATTAATCATTAAGTTTACCATAGATAGTTACAAAAATGACTGGTTCACTGCCTATAACTTATTTATAAAGACATGTTCTAGCAAATATTTAAAAGTAAAAATTAAAGATCAAAATAAAATGGCTTGTTTCACATGAAAAGTCAATGTAAGTATTAGCATGATAAAGAGTAATATTATAATCTGGAATCATATCACTGATGAATGCAAGGAACTAAAAATAAATTTGTTGAGTGTAAAACAAGTTCTAAAACATGGATCAATAGTTTTTCATGTTTAACTTTCATTTTCAGAATTGCTACAGAATTTAGTAAGTTTTGCAGACTGACTGATATATAGGCCATCTAATTTACATATAAATCTTCAAACTCAAGTTTTATTGTGTGAGAAGACTGCAACACTAAACTCTTTCAGCCTTTTCTGTTCTCCACGAATAATTGTTAATGTAATATCAACCAACTATTAAAAGAAAAAACCTGCAAATGAACAGACAAAAATATTATAATTGAAATTTCACTTGATAAACTTGAGGATAAACATGGGTGAGTTTTCAGTGAACATTTCACTGAAATATATATATTAGCTGGAGTTTTAAAAGCCACCTAGCCCTCTTCCCCCAAAGCTATGGGGTTGTACATATTTTAGATGCATATTGAGCTATCCTGGACAACTTTCAGTATGAAATAGGCTTTGTAAACAAAAATCAAATCACTTACTTGTTATTTTACCACATGAATCAATCTGACAATCACATAAACCTAGTAAAGTATTTGAAACTGTAATACTTATACTTTATACACATATCCAATTAGTTTTGTAAGACCTCTAGTTACACATTTTAAATTAACCAGCTATGATTTGTCTTGTGAAAACAAAAGTTTATTTCACATTAAATCTGAATGAAGTTTCGTGATCATGTGCAATAGATGTTTAAATATTGTATCAAATGCAACTTTATGATATACGTGCTGCTATCCAGTCAACAGCTTTGTTTATTTGTTTGAATATTTACATTTGTGCCAGTTGTCTTCTAAACTGCTATAAATATAACCACACAAGAGCCCAAAATATATATTTTGGATTGTTTGACATCTGACCCCTTAAAATGCTCAAATAAAAAAAAAGAAAATACTGACTGGACATATTGGACCAAAGTATGACCCTACCAAGTTTCAAGATAATCTGTCAAGATATGTAGGTATAGCAGTTGACTGAAAAGGGTTTGGAAGAAGATGAAACAAGAGAAAAACTACATCTCTCTCATGATGATGAAGAACCCACGTGAAGTAAAAATGTATCTCAAGATGGCTGGTATGGGTATTAAAACTCTTTTTGTTAACCTGAAGACCAAAGAAGGTTGAAACATTGTTCTCTAATTTATTTTAATAAAAGATTTAATACCCATACCAGGCATCTACAGTACACCTCTCTGTGGAGACATAATAATGAGAAATAACTGTCTCGAACACTATATTGCAGAAAATTGAAAACTGGATTCACTGAAAATAATAAGAAACCCTCCCAAGTTTACAAAGTACATCTTTTTAAAACAATTTTACTTTAAACATAGAACCAAAATCAATGACCATGAAGTTATAAAAATCATCTTATTTTAAGAATGCAGCCTCACTCCAAAACAGTACCACCTGTTGTACTAGGATATCTCTATTAAGCCTTTGAGTGATCTCTAATCATTTGGGTAAAAAAAACCCTTTAAAAGTAGACTCATTCTTGAAACACCACTGAAAACCTTTCTTGTTAATAGATTGGAACACCAAAAGATTGATAATAAGCGAAATACATGATTGTTGAGACAAAGTTAAAATTTCCTTACTTAATCGTATTATTTTTATTCATGTTATTGTTACACAAAACTACAGCAACATCGACCGAGCATTTTCAACCACAACATAGACAGTTATGCTATATGGAATGCTATGAATGTCCATGACTTACTTAAAAATTAATTATTTTTCAGTGAAAGATGCTTTATGTGGTTGTAAGTACATAACAGATGCAACGTTGTTCTGAGTGGACTCATGTTATATTGGACTCACATTAAACAAGTTCACACAAAACCTTGATAAATAATTACTTCAAAAGACACAAATCTTTATTTAAAGAAATGTTTTAAACACACTTGTTTTATTTGAAAGAGCTGCTTTTCTACTGGAATAATTTTATACGTGCCTAGTGGGGGTCGTGTTTCATTCTAAATACATATTTTTTCATTGCTGTGCATTAAAAAAGTTAACATAGCAGAAAATTAAAAACTAGGTATTTAAAATCCACAAATAGGGATTACAAAAAAATGTAAGCAAACAAAACTGTAGATCTATTGCTGACAGCTTAACTCAAGCCACAAATAACCATTTTGATTCCACTATAAAATTATTTCAAATGATATTTATTGTGTTACAGGACTCCACTGAGATTTCTGCAAGAAACTGACAGTACTTTTGAACTTACTTCCCATCCTTAATTATGTCATGCTGTGAAATTTTCTAAGTCCTTCATTTTTAGCTATCAAAAAGTCCAGTATGTGCATTAGTTGGGAACTACAGCTTGTGCAGTTTCTAGTGTTTTTATTGGAAACAGACACAACAAAATTAGAGGATTCTGATGTCGGATATTGTTATTCAAGCCACTGTTGTTCATTATTACTCAAGTTTATTTCCCTGGCAATATTTCAACAGGTGTTTGACACTGGATGATTACCATAACAGATGTCACTATTCAATATCACATCGGTAATTCTTTCTACTGTTTTTTGTACTTAGCAAAAGTCACAAGTACATATTCAGTATTTATTACCACTGTATATATTACTCTTTCATATAGCTATTGTAATTTTAAATAGGTAGTGGTAGTAAATGTTATTGATAATTGACAATTTAGCAAAGTGTGACACTGAATGAATTATTTGTGTTGCCTTATTTTAACAAACACTTGTACACAGCAGGCTGTTGAAGAACAAACATATTGTTATGTAAACCTATCAAAGTAAGCATGTGACTGTGTATGTTTATGTTGCACTTACCTTTGTTGTATTATATTAAAAGGAACATTATTCCATTCTGATGAGATTCCTTTGTTACTGTTCATCTTTTGTTATATAATAGTACAAGCTGATGGAAGCTAGTCATTAAATTTGTGATCAAACAATCTTTGTCTTCACAATGGTCCTTTGAGAACAACTTTACAGTTTGTTTCTTACAGCGTATACCACTAAGTATGTTTATTCTCTCTTGCACATTTGTTATTTATTTTTAATATGTGGTGGATGAGTGGAACACAAAGCATAAGCAACAGTAAACTGTTATAAAATGTGTAGCATTCAAATGAATTCACATGCATTTGTCAAGTTTAGAATGTATTCTCTATAAATGAAAAAAAAAAAACAACTTAAGTAACAATATAATTAAAACTCATTCTAGACTGTCAGAAAAATAAAGAACCAACATGAATCAAAATACAGAGCCTGTATTGTCAAGACTCTAACAAAGTAAATAAATACAGCTGCAAGTAATGTCTGTATTATTTTCTTAAGCTTATTATAAATCCCTCTATTAACTCCATGCCTACAGTACTTATCAATTTTAGTGGGGACAAAATAGTTTGTTTACTTTTTAAGAGTCCCGAGTTGTCAGCTTGAAAATACAATTTTTATATTTTGATTCAACTTTTCTGATGATCCATACATCCCTTCCCAAATTAATAATTTTAATAATTAAGTACACATACATACATATTCCTGTATATAGATAAATTTCTCATTCCCACTGAATACCAAATACCATTACTGTGTCAAATAGTCTTCATTACCTATTGAACCTGTTTTAAAGTTCACTGTTCTCAAAATTGGTTCTTCTTTAAATCTGAAATCTTAAATGTTCACATAACTTTAGTGTACACACCTATATACTTCAAATTAATTCATAAATAAATACTCACAAGTAGTAACACCATAGACCAGGAAAATATGGTGCACGGTATCCGTCTCTTCCAAAAGGAAACACATGGTTCATTTACCTGTTACAGTGTACATCACAGAAGCATTTAGAAAAACACATCAGTAAAAAACTAAGTAATGAATTTTCATAACTTGTAAGAAATAAAGTTCAAACATGTTTAATACATATCAACATTTAATTAACATTTAAATTAAAATTTCCAGCTGTTTAAAATTGTAATGCATAATGTATGTAACATAATAAATTGGAGACTGATCTGAGATAAATCATAATACATCACAATCAACAATTCCTCTAAAATTAATTTTAAGGTAATAATGAATCAGTGTCATATTTCAGCCACGATTAGCTTTACTTCTCTTTCATATCTTACTATATATAATTAAAGCATGTTCTTTGCATGGTGCATTATTACAGAATTAACAGTAATTTTGTTACAGTAAATGTATTTACCATTAGTACTACATCTTGTCCTTAGTCATAATAATAATGATGTTAGCTTTCCAGCTACTTCTTATAGTTTGACTTTATTCATTACTTCCTGTACTTACACATTACATCAGTAAAGATATAATGAAACACACATGTGCAGCCACAGTGAAGTAATGTTCTTGTTATCAGAGTATTTTTATTTGAAACTACGTTCTGCAATAAAGAAATAGTTCTTGCATAAACTTTTTTCTAATTTATTGAATCTTGAATGAAGCACAAAGTGGAGAATTGTTTTATGGATTTTTGTGGTACCAGTACGAGTTAGTTTGTTTTATAAATCTATTTTCATTAGTACGAGCTTTGTCATTACATTTTAATTATAAAGATTAATTTATATTGCTAGCTTATTACATGGAATTAAATCTATCATAAATCACTTAAGCTAATTATTATCATGAGGTATTTCTGGAATTACAGCAAAGAATATCACTAACAAACAACAATTTTTGAATTTCATCTTTCCTATTTCACCATAACAATCACATTCTTTCGATAAGGCTAACGTTGGTTCGTGGTAACTTCTGTCTTTGCTGGCTTCTTTTAAGATAGATCAAACTATAGTTAAGCTGTAACTTTGAGTTTAAAAGATTAAAGATATAAATATATGGTCAGTACTCTCTTTCGCGAAATAAATTATTTTCGTTATTTTGTTTAATACTCACAGTAATATATCAATCGTTAAGCCTATATTAATTGTAAGGCCTTCCACGATGATTAACTTCCCTTCATTCTTTTCTTTGGCCTAATTCCGTTTCGTAACATCTTATCTGCTAATTTTTTTCTGTCTCTCAACTTTTACTTTTCATTTAACACTACTTATTTATCTTTAGCGCGGACAGCCTTGTTGCTTTGTGTCATAAAACACCAAACCAAACTATTCATCTTTATTACCTGATCGTCTGTTTTCTGTATTATACACATCAATAAATTTCCCGCGACTCTAAATTCTCGACATCAATGAGTTACAAACAACACGTACATCTCTTAGAGAGTTTCGTTTTTAAACTTGTCATAATGTTTACTATAAATTAATTGATTGTGACTTTCATGTTACGAAGAAAGCTAAACAATAATTACATATTTGTTTTTAAAATAAATTAACAACAGTCACACTTAACGAACTTTTAAATAATTTACTTGATAAACATATAAACGTATGTAATTATATTGTTTGTTTGTTTTTGAATTTCGCACAAAGCTACTCGAGGCTACTGTGCTAGCCGTCCCTAATTTAGTAGTGTAAGATTAGAGGGAAAGCAGCTAGTCATCACCACCCACCGCCAAACTCTTGGGCTACTCTTTTACCAACGAATAGTGGGATTGACCACACTTTATAACGCCCCACGACTGAAAGGGCGAGCATGTTTAGTGCGATGGGGATGCGAACCCGCGACCCTCAAATTACCACGTCGCACGCCTTAACACGCTTAGCCATTCCGGACTGTTATGTAATTATATACATATATAACTTATCCTACGTTACGTGCCCCGGCATGGCCAGGTGGTTAGGGCATTCGACTCGTATTCTGAGAGTCACGGGCTGGAATCTACGTTAAACTGAACATGTTGGCCCTTTCATTCATAGGGCGTTATTATAGTTAATCCCATTATTCGTTGGAAAGAGTACCCCAGGAGTTGCTTTTCCTCTTGTCTTACTCTGCTAAATTAGGGGCAGCTAGCGTAGATCGTTTTCGTGTAGCTTTGCGCAAAATTCAAAACAAAGAAATAAACCTACTTAGCATAATTACATCTTCATAAATAGAGTATCATATCATCCAGTGCTTATATTACACTGTTTGTCGTGTTATTAGAGGCAGTACTAACCACTTTCATTCACATCATTCTTGAGTTTGTATACAACTACTCGAGGATCTGCATGATATTCAGTTCTAATCAGGTATCATTAGGGAGTATTTGGCATATCATTCTTTGTTACAGGGCCTTTACCTTCACTTCTTGTATCTTTAACTGAGATGTCCTTTGCCATTATTACTTCGTCAACTAACTCTGAAGTTTCTGTATGCTTATCTCTTCCTCGTCAAAAGGTAATTCAATCTCACTTGAGTTATCGGTTTTATTTTGTAACAGATTCACTGTTGTACATTTAGTGTAGTACATTCGCTTCTTTCAGTGTAATTTTATTTATTCTTATGACGTATACTGTGGGCTGTGTAATTCACAAGTCTGCCTGTTATCTACATTAATAGAAGATTCTCGATCGTAAGAATCAACAAAGTACTAGGAGTGTATGTAATGCTAGCGATTGACAATATTTTTGCCAAACGACCTTCGGTGAATTTGTTAGTTTCGCATGATTTATATAAAAGCAGCGCACCAAGAGAGAAGAAGAATATTGTTATTGTACATATGCAATCAGTGTGCTATAGGCTTGGGAAACTGTAATTGTGATTAATGCCCGAATCGAAGAAACTATAAAATTTGATCACCAATATTTATAGATTTCGAACATTACATATTGTTCAACTCAGCAACACTTTAGCTTCAGACACAACAAGCTTAGACTCATCAGTTAACCAATCCATCCGCAGGTCTAAATATGTAAATATAACGTTATACAAAATCTAACCACTATGTGGCGCAGAGGTATTTTGTAGATCATAGTTATGTGACTGATGCCGAAAGTTAGGATTTTCAAAAGAAAATTTACAGTTTTCGGTCATTATAATTCAGATAACTTTTGTGAAAATGGTGAGTTTAAATGCTTTATTTTCTGGTTGCCAAACTTTCTTGGTCGTTCAGAGTTTTTTTCTTGCAAGAGACAAAAATTGTAATATGCCAAGTGGTGTAGCCAACTCAACAATGTAATTCAGGACCAGGTTATTCGTACTCTTAGAAAGATAATTTATATTTTTGCTATACTCTGTTGGTCCTAGTATGATGTATGCAGAAGTAAACACAACCTAGCTCATTAAAGCATAAACATCATTTTTAAGATATGTGTGCAATCAAATGGACAGTTGATCCGAAATAGAATCATATGGGGACCAACAAAACAAAAACGAAGTTAGATGTTAGAATAGAACTTTTTAGAAGTTAGTTTTCCCAATACCATAATCTTCTGTGTTGTATGGTCATACTCTCACCCTTAGTACCATAGTGAAGAATGTAATACTAACAATAAAGCTGAGTTAGAAGCTACATTATTAACAAAAGTTTTATTGTTGCATTAGAAACATAAAATCTTCTGGAATTAGACTGCAGTCTGAAGCAGTAGACATAATACAAAACGTTTTGGAAAGTATGGGATCTATTGGTCAATCCTGGCTCTATCATCCAATAATTTAAACTATAAATATTAATGAATAAATTTTTAAAAAATCTTAAAGCCAGTCCATATCATTCATATACTTTTCAAGATTTATGTTAAACTCATTTAAATTTTTTGCTCTATAACATTTAAAGACAACCCACTCCAAAGGCCAACTATCTTGTAAGAAGAATTAAGTTATCTCAGCTGAAGGTGACTTCTACTCTGCCAGTGTTTATATTTAAGTCCTCTAGTCCTACTGTTCTCACTGTTAAGTATGAACAAAGATGATACATCAACATTATCAATTTCCTTTACAATATCAGACACCTCATCATATTACATCCCTCCACCAATTCTTCTTTTCCAAGAGAAAGCAGTATGAGAGATTTCAGCCACTCCTCATATGACAACTCCTCCATCCTTGGCATCATTCTAGTAACCCAACTTTGAACCTCTTTAAACAATTCAAAGCACTTCCCAAGTTAAGGGTACCAAGACTGAACACGATACTTCAAATATGACATAACCAATGAACCATACAGTGAAATTATAACTGCTTTAGATTTGCATTAAAATCTCTGTAAATATAACCTAAAATTTTATTTGCTGTACCACCAGCAATAACACAATGCTTGGATAGCTTCTGAGACTGATCAACTATTACATCAAGATCCCTTTTTCTCTATTGTTTAGATTATTCCCATCCAAATTATTATTCATATAATGATAACCCAGTGGCATTATTTTGCATTTATTATAATTAAATTTCATCTGCCATTTATTTACCCAATTCACTGAATGATATAAATCCTTCTGTAAATCAGTCACATCCTCTTCACAGGTAGTAACACCCTACGTTGTAATGTAATTGCACATTTAAGTAATTTATTGACCATTGATCAAAGATCCTAAGACTTGAACCATGAGGTACCTCATTTGTGACATTAATGTAGTTTGGTTGAACTGCATTGGTGACAATCCTTTCTTCCTGATCTACTCTTACTCTCATCAACATAAGTAATAACCTTTGGAAAAAATGTTATAAGATTTGTAAGGCAAGGTTTTCCATCAGTGAAACCATGTTAGCTGTCCAATAAAATTCTAAACTTGGTTAAATAACTTTTTGAAGTTTTTCTTTTTATCAGACTCTCCAAAATGTGATCTACAACTGATGTAAGACTAATGGGTCTATAAGCACTGGGACAATTTTCATCACCCCTGTTGATAAGAGGAGTTACATCAGTTAATTTTCAATTTATTTTGTTTCTCATTCATTTTATTTCCAATACTGTTTGTGAGCCAACATTGTTTTTACTTGTTGCTACCCTGTTCTTTCTGTAAGGAAAATATTTACCTTGAATATTGAATTTTTTTTTCGTTAAAGATTTTCCACATTTGCTCAGAGTCTCAGCATAACACAGCTGCCCAATTCACAACAGATAATTTTTGTGGTTTCCCTTTAAAATTTGATTTTTAAAATTTGGAAGCAAAATATTCTGATTTCAATATGCAGGAAAAAAACATCAAACTTAATACAGCAGTGTTCATTTGTACCCATGTGTTTCCCAGTTTCCTACCTATATTTTTGAAGTTACAACAAATCTCAAATAGCAGTTTCTAGTAAATTCCTTGACCAATTGGTAAAAAAAGTCATTGTGAACATTTACAAAAACCTTTCTATCTTACAAGTTGACTGTAGCATTTCCTGATGTGTATGCTTGAAATTAAAATCACTCATAATTATGGCTTCACTAACAGCTGAAACCTTAATCTCATTGTAACTGTTTGAGTTTTGTCAATATCGTTTGGTTGTTTGTAACAAATTCCCATTAAATGTCATTTTCCTTTATATCCACTTATAGAACCTTCACTGGATTCAAGCTCATTACTGTTATCTTTGATATCTTTAACTAAAATAGGATGTAATTCACATTTTACATGTAAATCCACTTCTCTCTTTCATACTTTATTCATTGAAAAGCCTTTACCACTATATTTGAAAGAAATTTTGTGTCACACATCATCTTTGGTTAACCATATTTCAGTTATTCCCATTATATCAAAATCTTTCATTCCTACTAATGCTCTAAAGTTATCTATTTTATATCTTTTACTTCTGTTATTATGATAGTAAGAATTAAGCCTACCCTTATAATTACTTCTATACTAATTTCCTGAACTAAACTTTTCTCTGTCTCATATTTATTTTTCATTACTTTATAGTGGACCTCACCACTATCTAATCATGTTGTGTATGCCACCAGCAAAAGTAAATAAGAACTTAATGAATTTCAGTATTTAGGTGAGACTTTCCAGTTTTGAGACAGAGTAACCAAAAAGGAACTAAATATGTGACTTCTATCAATACTTTAACTCCACTGCATACTTGTGAAGATTTTTACATTCAACTCCTGGTCAGATACTATATACGTCAAAGTTTTAGGATTCTTCTACAGTAGATACCTGTGACTTGTTGGTGATAAATTTGAAAATAGCATGCAGCAAGTTATCTACTTATTTTAAAATTATATATTTAAAACAAGTTAAATGTACATACAAAAAATCTTTAGACTATGATGACCATAGTTACATTTTAAATGTGACAGTTCATTTCATGTTAAATGTCCACTTTGGTTGATTAAATTATTTTAGAATCCACTTCACAAGCTGAACTAATTTAGAATACCCTGTAACAAGTTATTCTCCATATTTCTATCAAACTGTTAAATTCATTTTTAAATAACAACCAGTAAAAGTGTACACTCAAAGTATGGTTAATTTCACATTTTCTAACTGTACACTTCTGTTCAATTTGCCACTGCTATTTATATGTTTATCACTGAGGCCTTTGGAATTTTGTATATCCTCAGCAGTAATGAATTTGAAATACAACATTTTACTCTCTTACTGAGTTATGTAACCAAATTTGTCATAACTATCCCCTTTCAAATAATTGTTTTGAACTTTCTGGGTATGAAAAATGTAACAGCCATTAAATATTAACTCTTGTTGTAAATAATAATTCCAATAAGTGTTGGGGTCAGCCGAGGGAGATGGTGCCTCCGAGGTGGCCCAGGCTTCCCCTGCTGGCAGGACTGTGGCTGAGGATTCTGAGAAACCCCTTGCCTAGGTCTCAGGTGTTCTTTTTCACCCGCACTTCACTGGCATCATCCTTGTGTCACATAGTGATGCTGAGGAGCAGGTTGTGAGCATTGATGTTGTTGAAACTCTACTTAAATAAGTGGTTGAGTCTAACAACGCAAAATGCATATTTTTTCTTTATGTTCATTAAGATGTTGGCCAGCAGTATATCATTGTAAAATTACTTTCATGCTTAAGCAACAAATTATTGCTTCGATTTCTTCTCCAAGTGTATTCAGTTATAATGTTTCACACCATCAAATATAGAACCTCACATGAAGGTAGATGTATCAATATTACACTTCATGTGAAGACGGAGTTCTCAGATTAATATCTCGCCTGAAATCTGATGTATCAACCTAGTATTTCCTATGATAAAAGGATTAATTACTTTGTTCCAAATATCAAGAACTGAAAGATAACATGTAACTTTTCACAAAGCAATAAAACAGATCAAAATGAGAGCTAGTTCTTCCACACACCAAGGATATCTTTCAACTGTTGGTGTGGAAGCCCAGAGAAATGTAAGCTTAAGAACCACTTCAATTGGATCTCAAGATAGAGATTTAAAATGAGTTTACGTACTGTATCGATTACGTGAAACCGAAAGAAAACTGCAAATGTGAGTTATTAATAATAGAAAATGTAAAATTCTTTAAGCCTAACGATACCTTAATTTAGTATTTTAAACATTTTAATTGAATAAATATATTTCTTGCTTTTATAATACATTTTTATATTATACATTGATAATAAAGTATAAAAATTGCTATTTGTATACATATATATATTTACAGTTTAAACGAATAACCATCATAGAAAAATAATACCCGTTATATTATTTGAGTTCCTCTCTCGAAGACTTAGTTTCTCCAGTCCTTCACTAACTTGTATTCAAAGACCATCGAACAGGAACTCAACTAGTTTCTTCAACCTATACAAATATTTATAAACTATAGAAGAAATCCATCGGGCATCTTTAACTCCTATTTACTAGGTTTATTGTTTTGTTTGTTTTGGAATTTCGCACGAAGCTACTCGAGGGCTATCTGTGCTAGCCGTCCCTAATTTAGCAGTGTAAGACTAGAGGGAAGGCAGCTAGTCATCATCACCCACCGCCAACTCTTGGGCTACTCTTTTACCAACGAAAAGTGGGATTGACCGTCACATTATAACACCCCCCCAGGGCTGGGAGGGCGAGCATGTTTGGCGCGACTCGGGCGCGAACCCGCGACCCTCAGATTACGAAGCGCACGCCTTAACGCGCTAGGCCATGCCAGGCCCTACTAGCTTTAACCACACACTTAACTAATTAAATTAATCACCTAGACAGTTATATTCATAAGATATCTCTCAGTTATATAACATAAGTATTTTGTTATGTAATAACTATGTATACAATCGGAATTGAGCTAGGTTTTCCAACAGATACACCTTACTAGACTACATAACAAGAATCTAACTGTCTTTATTATTCGAAGGTACTTTTCACAATTAAAGCTGCTTTTGTCACCGCTATTGCAATAGATCAAAACAATATTTCAATTTACTGGTTATTTTTAATATTGCAGACCAAGGGAAAATGTTAGTTGTCATAAATGTATATAGCCATAATGTATGGGGTATGACAGACATCAGTTTTTAACGTATCGTCTAAAGATGTCATGGTAATTGTGTAATACAAAATAAACGGAAGCTATTACCCGTTATGTCGATTATAGAAAAATGAAAACAACGCATTTAACAAAGAAAACACACATTAATAACCACAACCTTAAAAACCATAGCAAGGCAAAATCGAAGGTCACCACAACCTGAACAGGTAAAATTCCACTCAAACAAAGCTCACCATTACTATGTAACTACTGCCAGTGCCTTCTTTGAGACAGTTAAGATATCAAAAACAAAATGTGCAATAAAAATAGTTTTTTATGACAAAATAAACTTCAGGTTATCGTATTGAATCAGAATGTTTCCCTTACAGTTGCAACAATCTGCAGTGATGTGTAAATAGGTTGAGCTCACTTCAAACTCATGAAGATAACTTTTGAGATGTATAAAATTAATTCTTTTAGTCCAACTTCATATAGTTTGTTTAGAATATTCGTGCAAAGCTAAAGCGCTGTTTTCGCTAGCTGTTCCTAATTCTGACACATATATTAGACTCGTTGTGAATTTAATGTGTTATACGAATATAAGAGATATATAAAATATATTTTGTGCAAAACTACCTCTGATGGAAATGTTATCAGACTTCGAATGATACATTTAAATGGTAATACAGTCTGGTACAAGTTAAACAATCGACCAGCTTGACGTTTGAAGGTCTCCAATGGATGCATGCCAAATCAGGTTGTATATATTTTTGAATCCTCTATTTATGCTGTCATGACTAATTGCGGTGATTATTATTCGTGTGACGGAAATCACACTTGCTTCTGATCCAGAATTAATTTTAAAAGCAGGTTACAGCAAGGTCATAGTCTAAGTAAAAAGTCTCTAAAAAGGGATGCCCGGTTTACAGCCACGTGACATTTCTCGCTTGAGTTTGGCAAGTTGCCAATATCTTGCCGAACACATTAACACTCCTACGAAAAGACGTTTCTTGTCCTGATTTCTCCAAGCCCGTTCCCCTGGCTGTGGTTTCGCTAGATAGTAGATAGGGACAGTGGGAATCTCGTTAATCCGTTCATTAATGGATTTAAATGGCAATTTCATTTAAATACAAAATTATTAGCCTAATATTAATAACCTTTCAAGTTGCTCTGGGGCCTATTTGGCCCCACTTTTCGTAGGAGTGTTAAATAGAGATCTTTCAGCTGAGACTAGCAGCACACAAAGTTTTCAGATTGGATGCAGTCATTTGAAATGTGCAACTTACAACTTAGGTGATTTTTTTTTGGTCGATGACCACTTGCCACATCTGTGGAAAACAAGTTTTAGTTTTACGCTCGGTGGGGTTTTAAAATAAGACAATGCTTTCTGTGAACAAGGAAGATTTTGTTGTAGGAGGTGACGGACGATTCTTCATTTATTAACTTAGAGTACAATGAAACTGTTGTTAATAAGTCAAGTAGTGTTTCTGAACGTGTGACAGGATGTGAACAATATTTCCAACTAAGTTTTAAAATTGATTCTGTTTTCGCAGAGAGTTGAAACTCTATTAGGGGATTATAGAGTGGAAAATGAAATTCGAAGTTCACAGGTAATGGATAACAACGAACATCGCGTTTTGTACGAGAAACTTGAGAATTATACGAAGAGCTGGACATTATCGAAATCCGAATCAGAAGGTTTTGAGCCATCTTACGATGTTGACAGTGGTAGGAATAGTGTTAAAGAGCTAAACTTTCAAGGGAATGGTTACACTATACTGGGAAATGTCTATAACTCCAACCAGATGAAAGATAGCGGTATAACCTCTCCGTTTGACGAATATATTGATATACTGGATGCAGTTGATACATCCGACTTTGAAGATTCATTAAATTATTATAGAAGAAATGCCAACAAGTTACATGATAACTTGGAATTTAGTCTCTTGTCAAAGACAAACATATTAGTTAATATACAGGAAGAAGAAAAGTCAGTAGTTGAAAGAAAACGAAATACTAGGGATTTATTGAATCCCAAGGAAGAGCCAGAAAATATCAATTGATTAAAGGAGGTGAGATTTCACGGCATTTCAAGCTAGAAACATTATTAGAGCGACAAGAAGAAAGCAGACTCAAAATGGTTTCTTCTTAAATGTAGTAAAGAAGAAAACAGACACGAACCAAAGGTCCTTGTTCGCAGTACTTCTCTTAAGTCTGTGAAAATCCCTCTCAGAAATCCATGCATCAGGAAAATTGTGCGTTTCGCCGATGCATTAGGTCTTGACCTGGAGGTCGTGCGGTATATAGGACTAGAAGATGATTTACCTAATATCCCAACATCTGCTTTCAGTGATCTTAAGGTACCTTCCCAAACAGATACCTCTTGTGGTTCTTCAGTTGGTTTGACTTTTCAGTACATAACACTGAATCCCTTTGCCGATAGAACCACTCTATTTGCCACTTCTCAGAGCAGTCGTGTATAAACACCCCTATTTTTCCAGTCTCTCACATAAAAAGGTTTTAATGATCAAGTTCGTAACCAAAAGGTCTGTTTTGAGAACATTGTTGTATCTGATTTAAACATTCATTGTTGTGTGCGAGTTTTCAACACTTCTTTAGAAAAAAAGTGCTTGCCCGCTACACAACTAACGAGTGGTTATCTCACAAAGATATTCTGGCCAACTACATTTACGGATCCTGCGATGGGTTATCAGATAAGTTTTCTTGTAATTTGCCTGTTCCTCTCATGACTGATGGCTATCGACTGATTTTTGCTATCTGTTATGTGACCAACAACCAAGAATTTTGGGGTAATAACGACGGAAAAAAATTGTCCTCCACTGTCACGGTTACAATACGAGAACCTTTGGACAATTGGCTGAAGAAAATTCTTCATGGATTCATTAGTTTATGTAAGCTGGTAAACTAGATTGATTCATCAGTTGAACCTAAATACGGTTGAGATTTTCCAATTAAACAAAGAGAAATTACATTCAAAATATAAATTGCATACATAAAGAGGTCGTAAATATTCGAAAAGTTACTCAAGTATAACCTGAATGCCTTTGCACTAGTTTCAGTTATTTTAATTTTTATTAGGCTTTCAAATAATCGAAGTATGATATATAAAAAACATGACAATTATAGTAAGATTATTTTGAAATGAAAAACTTAGAACTCGTGCAAGATGAATGGAATGATCCAGTAATCCGTGAAGAATGACGACACATAATACTATAGAAAGAACTTACCACATTCTGTTGTATGAAAATATGAAACCTAAATGGTGTTATAAAATTTACCTTCCTGTCTTAATTTCAAACTAAAAACAAAATAAATTATTGTATGTTGTAGAAACGGTCAAAAAGAGTATTTTCATAAATTAGTAGTTTATTTGGCACTTATGTAACTTGAGTGAAATTATAACTTGACACTTGTGTAAGTTAAGTAAGCTTTAAATAAGGTTTTATTTTAATAAACGAGATTTCTGTGACTTGACAAAGTAAGGTTAGTAAAACTAAGAATAACGAATACGTGTTAGGATTATATATATTATATATAGCTGAAACACAAGCACTGCTTATACGTAGCTGACCACACAGGCACTGCTTATACGTAGCTGACCACACAAGCACTGCTTATACGTAGCTGATCACACAGGCATACCTTTTTCCGTAGCTGATCACACAGGCACACCTTATACGTAGCTGATGACACAGGCACTGCTTATACGTAGCTGACCACAGAGGCACTGCTTATACGTAGCTGACCACAGAGGCACTCCTTATACGTAGCTGACCACACAGGCACACCTTATACGTAGCTGGTCACACAAGCACTGCTTATACGTAGCTGGTCACACAGGCACACCTTATACGTAGCTGACACACAGGCACACCTTATACGTAGCTGACCACACAGGCACTCCTTATACGTAGCTGACCACACAGGCACTCCTTATACGTAGCTGACTTATACATAGCTGTTCACACAGGCTCTGTCAGCGATCCAAAACTACACTTTAGAAATGACAGCAAAACATAACTGTTATTTAAATGTCATGTTCTGCCTACATTTCCTGGAACAAGTTTTAAGTGTTACAATAAAGTAAAAAATTAGAGTAAGAGATGTTTAGATTGCTATATTAGTGATAAATAAATAAATACAAAAGTATAAACTGATATAATCTAAACCACACAATTTATTGAGTAAATCCTGTGGAACAACTCTTTAATTTGCTAATACTTCTACGGAATATTTTACAAACATATACGTTGTAAGACCTATCAAAAGACAGAAGTGATTAGAAAATACCTTATCCACCCTCCTAGTAGCTCATGCGTAACGACCGAATCTGTCAACAGCGTTTTATGGTTTTCGACAGTTTCATGTATATTGTAATAATAGAATTGGTGGCACAAGCTCGTTTCCTTGAGATACTTTATCTGCTATATGGACAAGAAGCAGGTTATCAAGCAATGAGATGGATAAAGAGGTAATCTGTTACATGGATCAGACAGAACGTGTTAATATACGAGATGGATCAAGAAACGTTGTCAAACTACGAAGTGGATAAAAAGCTGTATATTAACCTACTAGATTAATGAAGAACCAGCTTAAGAAACTACTAGATGGATCAAGAACCAGCTTAAGAAACTACTAGATGGATCAAGAAACAGCTAAAGAAACTACTAGATGGATCAAGAACCAGCTAAAGAAACTACTAGATGGATCAAGAAACAGCTAAAGAAACTACTAGATGGATCAAGAACCAACTAAAGAAACTACTAGATGGATCAAGAAACAGCTAAAGAAACTACTAGATGGATCAAGAAACAGCTAAAGAAACTACTAGATGGATCAAGAAACAGCTAAAGAAACTACTAGATGGATCAAGAAACAGCTAAAGAAACTACTAGATGGATCAAGAAACAGCTAAAGAAACTACTAGATGGATCAAGAAACAGCTAAAGAAACTACTAGATGGATCAAGAAACAGCTAAAGAAACTACTAGATGGATCAAGAAACAGCTAAAGAAACTACTAGATGGATCAAGAAACAGCTAAAGAAACTACTAGATGAATCAAGAAACAGCTAAAGAAACTACTAGATGGATCAAGAAACAGCTAAAGAAACTACTAGATGGATCAAGAAACAGCTAAAGAAACTACTAGATGGATCAAGAAACAGCTAAAGAAACTACTAAAAACAGCTAAAGAAACTACTAGATGGATCAAGAAACAGCTAAAGAAACTACTAGATGGATCAAGAAACAGCTAAAGAAACTACTAGATGGATCAAGAAACAGCTAAAGAAACTACTAGATGAATCAAGAAACAGCTAAAGAAACTACTAGATGGATCAAGAAACAGCTAAAGAAACTACTAGATGGATCAAGAAACAGCTAAAGAAACTACTAGATGGATCAAGAAACAGCTAAAGAAACTACTAGATGGATCAAGAAACAAAGCTAAAGAAACTACTAGATCAGATCAAGAAAAGAAACAGCTAAAGAAACTACTAATAAATTTTAGAAAGCTATGGATATCAGTGGCCCTCTATGGTCTAGAAATGTTTCACACATCTCTTTTAGTCAGACTAGAAGGAGAATGTTTCTTTGATAATTAATTTGACAACAGATATTGTGTTATTTCTGTCTGGTAGAACTGACAGTAGGTGTAGTGTTATTTCTGTCTGGTAGAACTGACAGTAGGTGTAGTGTTATTTCTGTCTGGTAGAACTGACAGTAGGTGTAGTGTTATTTCTGTCTGGTAGAACTGACAATAGGTGTAGTGTTATTTCTGTCTGGTAGAACTGACAGTAGGTGTAGTGTTATTTCTGTCTGGTAGAACTGACAATAGGTATAGTGTTATTTCTGTCTGGTAGAACTGACAGTAGGTATAGTGTTATTTCTGTCTGGTAGAACTGACAGTAGGTATAGTGTTATTTCTGTCTGGTAGAACTGACAGTAGGTGTAGTGTTAT
This sequence comes from Tachypleus tridentatus, assembly GCF_004210375.1. NCBI lineage: Eukaryota > Metazoa > Arthropoda > Merostomata > Xiphosura > Limulidae > Tachypleus > Tachypleus tridentatus. The sequence continues at coordinate 46,908,181 of NC_134828.1, read as the reverse complement.
TTCTGTCTGTTATTTCTGTCCGGTAGAACTGACAGTAGGTGTAGTGTTATTTCTGTCTGGTAGAACTGTCTGGTAGAACTGACAATAGGTGTAGTGTTATTTCTGTCTGGTAGAACTGACAGTAGGTATAGTGTTATTTCTGTCCGGTAGAACTGACAGTAGTCATAGTGTTATTTCTGTCCGGTAGAACTGACAGTAGGCATAGTGTTATTTCTGTCCGGTAGAACTGACAGTAGGCATAGTGTTATTTCTGACAAACAGGAACGTGTTTTGTTTTGGGAGAACTAAATTAGAATAAACGTGAACATTTTTGTAAATGTCAAAGTGTTTTAATTTTCTCCCAGTTAATTATTTAATCATATAATAAAAACAACTTCACACAAGTTCATTATCTGCAGATAGAAATATAATAAATTATTTATAAATAAAATTAATTTTGCTTTCTTTTGTGCAAAAGTATGAATGCAGTTAAAGAACAGAAAGTCTGTTACAATTTACAACTTTAACAGTTGGACGAACATTTTCAGAACACGTTCGATGCTTTGATCACTGGTTCATCATTCTTAAGTACACCAGTGATCTAAACGTCGTACGTGCTCTAAAGAAATTCCTCGTTACTGTAAAAACTGTAATAAAATGATACTTGTATTTCGTGAGTAAATATAAAACAAGACACCATTTTTATTCAAAAAAGAGTTTTGTGAAAGTGTGAAATGTAGTTCAACAATGGACATCTTCTTTACCTGTACATTCTTACTATATTTCATGAAGTTTATAGACGTAATACGTGTATTTTAATACATAAACTACATTATTAATGTCTGTGTTATATATTATTTTAAATATAATTGTGAACTACAAATGAACTACGGTTTATACAAGGCAAACAATGTTAAAATATACTAGGTTTGGTAAGATGTTTTATTTTCTACGAATTATATAAATAGTTATTTTTAAAGCAAACATTAATCATTTTTTACATCTCATAATACGTGACACGTAGCTTTTGTTTGTTTGTTTTGAATTAAGCACAAAATTACACAGTGGACTATATGTGCTCTGTCAGCCACAGATATCGAAACCTGGTTTCTAGAGGTGTGAGTCTGCAGACATTTAGCTGTGCCACTAGGGGCCAAGCGTAACATCCTTGAAACAAGAACTTTAGTAACTCTTAGTAGATCTTTTTCTCATAGTGGACTCACAAAGCGAGAAACCGGGTTTCGATACCTGTAGTGGGCAGAGCAAAAATCGCTCACTGTGTAAGTTTGAGCATAATTATAACCAAACCAAAGCAGCAATTACTTCACTTACTTGCATCATTTCCTAAATCTAACAAAACTCTTCACCCAGATTGGAGTATTAATATTATAGAAACACTAAAAATTATACTGGGGCCTGGCATGGCCAAGCGCGTTAAGGCGTGCGCTTCGCAATCTGAGGATCGCGGGTTCGCGCCAAACATGCTCACCCTCCCAGCCGTGGGGGCGTTATAAATCGACGGTCAATCCCACTATTTGTTGGTATAAGAGTAGCCCAAGAGTTGGCGGTGGGTGGTGATGACTAGCTGCCTTCCCTCTAGTCTTACACTGCTAAATTAGGGACGGCTAGCGCAGATAGTTCTTGTGCGCGATATTCCAAAACAAACAAACAAACAATCGTAGAAACTTTGCACGAATAGATTTGTTTAGCTGTTGTGACAATACTTTCATTGAAACATACGTAAAGTAAATGTATAGGGAAAGAAAGCAGCGAACACAAATGAAGAATAAATGAAAATAACAAAAACTTAGAACATTTCAGTTTGTTCATTAATTACAAAATGCTTTTTGTTTGTCTATGCAGATTATTTACAAACTGGTTTTAAATTTAATAATTAAACCAGTTCATTTCGTTTCGATGTTCTAAGAACATTGTTCCAGTTTTGAGAAGATGAGTTGTGAATTGATTAATATTCAGTATTTTTTACTTTCTACGTTTAGAAGACCAGTATCAGTGGTATTGTACAAACATTTACATTTGGTCCTGATAAATATATCTTAGTCCTATACATAAACCTGATAATTACACCATCTTAGTCCTATAAAGTTTATACGTCTGTCATCTTATTGCTCTAAATGAAATTAAATGAGCATTATCTTCACTTTTTACTTAGGATTGGAAATGTTTTAGGTAAAGTTGGTAAGTACATCGCTTTAGTCCTTTAGGTGAAGCAGGTCCTTGCATATTGTTAGTCCTTTAGATTAGTACACCGTCCTAGTTCTTCAATTAAGATTCCTAGCTGTTTCATCTCAGTTCTTCAGCTATTCTTGGTAGGTATACCGTCCTAATATTTCAAAAAAACATTGTGTTACCAGCTTTTACTAATATTAATAATCGACAAAGAGTGTGTCGTTAATTAGGTTGATCCTAGGAAGGCAACAAAATTTGAAATTACAACCCAAGCTAAACTATATCCATGTTTTTTCCAACTAACCAAAGGAAAGTTGAAGAGATAACTGTCATATGGTACCCGAAAACTGTTTATCTCAGAAGCATATAGGAAAACACACCTTCAGAAGGTTTTCGAGTCAAACCTGTGGACAACGAAAGATAGTGATTTGGTCTCATGATTGGCATTTCACCTCTTTTTCAGTGGTTTTATTGTGAAAATGAGACATTTGATCCTGATTTTGTTGTCTCGACATTTCTGTAGGTGCAGTAGTGTGTACAAAGCTTTCCTATGGCAATTATTAAGAAATGTTTTCCTATATAAGAATGGACGCTACTTCATCATACTTGTTTACAATGTTGTATTGTTTTCCTGATGATCGTGGAGTTTCCTAGGATGACAATGTTTCAATGAAACTATTTACACGTTGATGTAAGTGATATAAATGTATGTGCTAAATGCAGCAATATTTTAAATTGCATTTGCTATGAATTAAATTGGGACCATTTTACCCGCCTTGGGCGGCCTTTTTATCACATTCTATAGGAAAATTGTTTGTTTGGTTTTGAATTTCGCCCAAAGCTACACAATGGATATTAGCAGTGTAAGACTAGAGGGAAGGCAGCTAGTCATGACCACCCACCGCCAACTCTTGGGCTACTCTTTTACCAACGAATAGTGGGATTGACCGTCACATTATAACGCCCCCACGACTGAAAGGGCGAGCATGTTTGGCGCGACCGGGATGCGAACCCGCGACCCTCATATTACGATAGAGGGAACGCAGCTAGTTTGTTTTTGTTTGCTTTTTGTTTTGAATTTCGCACAAAGCTACTCGATGGCTATCTTCGCTATCCGTCTTTAATTTAGCAGTGAAAGACTAGAGGGAAGGCAGCTAGTCATCGCCACCCACCGCCAACTCTTGGGCTACTCTTTTACCAACGAATAGTGGGATTGGCTATAACGGTATTCATTGTAATCTTCATTTTAATAGGAAATAACACGCTGCTTAAGTGTTGTTTGTGTAAAATAATTTCCAAATAAAAAAAATATGTTGAAATCGAAGCTAGTTCTTACTTGATGACAACGACATTTTGACATCGAGTACGATAGCTACTTTCTGCATTGTCATGCTTGACTGAGAAAACAAAACAGCTAAGATTATTCTGAATTGAAAACCCAATATGCAATCCAGACTCCTTATAGCAATATAAGATTTGTAGCGTTTGATCAAGAAATTTGCGAGAAAAGTTCCAGACGGACAAATCCAAGTGTATTACATATATATATAGAGAGAGATGTATATAATTAAAAATTTTTGACCCTACATTTTCTAAACTGGGCGAACTTCGTAAGATATTGTTGGGATTACGACCACAAATATCACTAACAGTAAGATAGTTTGATCAGAAGTCAACATTAGTGTAACACTTGTATTTTTATAGCATTCCAAAAGTCCTGGAAACATGTCTACCAACTACTTTTACTCCTACACAATAGTCGACCCTCAGTCGTCCGTTCTCTACGGATGCCTGTTTACTGTGGTGCTTGTTCTTATTGCCAGCATCTTGGTGTGCGTTTGGTGGAGGCGCCGGATATATTACTGTTGTCGACGGAAACTTCCACATGCAATCTCAGCCAGCTCGTTGGGTAATATTACTCAGCGTTACGTTGTTGGGATTACGACCACAAATATCACTAACAGTAAGATAGTTTGATCAGAAGTCAACATTAGTGTAACACTTGTATTTTTATAGCATTCCAAAAGTCCTGGAAACATGTCTACCAACTACTTTTACTCCTACACAATAGGACCCTCAGTCGTCCGTTCTCTACGGATGCTGTGGTGCTTGTTCTTATTGCCAGCTGTTTCCTGGAAACATGTCTACCAACTACTTTTACTCCTACACAATAGTCGACCCTCAGTCGTCCGTTCTCTACGGATGCCTGTTTACTGTGGTGCTTGTTCTTATTGCCAGCATCTTGGTGTGCGTTTGGTGGAGGCGCCGGATATATTACTGCTGTCGACGGAAACTTCCACATGCAATCTCAGCCAGCTCGTTCAGTAATATTACTCAGCGTTACCTTACTAATCCAAACTATTACCCAAATTCACCTGACAATCCCTTCTTGAAGATACTACGAGACATGGAAATCCCTGGGGAAATCATCACTTTCCAAGAGACTATAGAAGAAAGCTGTTTTGGTAAAGTTTACGAAGGTGTGTAGATGCAGTAGAAAACGCCTTGGTAAAAGTTCTATCGTTATTTATAACAACTTAAATTCCGGTTAACAATAAGTTGTATTCGTTTAAGCTCGAGGTTATTTAACTCCAGAAACAATCGAATATTTATTCTTCGTTAATTATTTTATTCATAAAATAATAAAAAACTCCTGATGACATTTGAAACTAATGTTTTTATCAAACGTTTTCTGCCTCTGTACCAATTTTCTGTTGTTTGTAACATATACCTACTATGAGGCTTTTTTTGTTTACATCACTATGTATATACATATTCCAATTCAGTTGTAAAATACACTGTTAGTACCCTCTAGTGTTGAGCTAACTTAATACACATTGTCTAATCTTTAACAAATAAATGAAATAAATCCCCTCTAGTAACTTTTTACGAAATTAAACAAAACAACGCACGAACAGTTTTACTATTATGAACCAACTGTTTTTCATTTAGCCTTTTAGTTGCTCTATTTTTGAAACAAAGTCCTAGCCTTTTTACAGTTTAAGGAATCTTCTTCCCTTTTTGAAACTTATGGCAGTTATCCATGATTTTTCTACTCCGTATGTTTATTAATTGCTGTAAATCATTTTAACATAGCTCATATAATAGAAAATTTATAAAGATTATAATTGGGTGAATAATCTATGGACACTTTGTATGTGGCTTTTAGCCGCACTTTTATCCTTTATAAATTAGTTAGGTCTGGTCTTTCCTGTTATCCGTTTAGGAACAAGTCTATATTAACAGCAATGTGTATTTAAATATTTCCTTGTTATGTTCCATATTATCTATAATCCCAGTTCACTAATAATTAATAAATATTGTCTCTATTCTCAAAATCAGGAACTAAAGGTTCATGTTTTTTCTCAACATATAACATAAAGTTAAACCTAATTTATTCCTCAAATAATTCCTCATTTAAACTCTTGAAACCCTGTCACCATTAATAGTGAACAATTAACGTAAATTGGCATTCATCTAATTAGCTATCTAACCACTCGATTTGGGAAACCATCTGTAATAAACCTCTTTCTCTCACTGTCTGACTTCATACACTTCCAATAAATGTTCATATAATCGAAGTCTCCGATAATTATTACATCAGTATCCTTATTAATAACAACTCTCATGATTATGTTAATATAGTTATTAAATTCAATATAGAATGATTGTGTTAATATAGTTATTAACTTTATTGTAGAATGGTTGTGTTAATATAGTTATTAACTTTATTATAAAATGTTTGTGTTAATGTGGTTAGTTACTTCAATATAGAATGATTGTGTTAATATGGTTATTAATTTTATTGTAGAATAGTTGTGTTGATTTAGTTATTAATTTTATTATAGAATGTTTGTGTTAATATAGTTATTATTATGGTTGTAAGTTCGTCTGATGTTTTGCATCTTCTGAATATTTGATGTTTGTTTTGAACAATGAGTTAATATGTTTTAGTATAAGATATGTTGGTTTGCTGTATTTTGATGTAGGATATGTTGGTTTACTGTATTTTGGAGTAGCATATGTTAGTTTATTGTGTTTTGATGTACGATATGTTGGTTTACCCTGATTTGGTGTAGGAAATGTTTGTTTACTGTGATTTGGTATGGGATATGTTGGGTTACTGTGTTTTGGTGTAGGATATGCTGGTTTATTGTGTTTTGTAGTAGCATATGTTGATTTATTGTGTTTTGGTAGAGGAAATGTCGGTTTATTGTGTTTTGGTATGTGATATATTGGTTTATTGTGTTTTGTTATAGCATGTGTTGCTTTACTGTGTTTTGGTATAGAATATACGTGCATGTACATGTTTGTTTGCTTTGCTTATTTGTTGTGGTTTATTTTGACAGTTTTTGTTTTGTCCAGATTTTTGTTTTGTTTGACGTTTCATTGGAAGCTCATTTTGTGCAGTTTTATAATTTTTAGGAGTTATTAGAAGAGATATTTTAGTCCTTGGTACTGTTTGTTTTTGTGTGTGTTGCGTTTTGTTTGTCTTTAATTTTGTACCTGTTGGACACATGTTTTATGCTGCCTCTTATATTAAAAATGTTCACTTTTATATATTTGTATATGGTGCATCCTTTAGAGTTTACCCTCTGGTTTTAATCACAGTTACAGCACTTTAGTTGTTCATGTGAATTGGTTTTTCATTGAGGTTTAGACCATAAACAAATCATGGCAATGACTCACTAGGTCACAAAGGTGACCGTAGCATTGTATAACTGTGGTGGCAGCCATTTTGGTTTCGTCTAATGGATATTGTTGGAATCATAATTTAATACCGTTGTTGATTTTGGTTTTGGATACTGTGGATATTTTATGTGTTTACATTTATTAAGTTTTCAGGTGCTTGTATTCGCTGTGAGATTATTCTTTCCACTTTAGTATGTGGAATATTAATGTTTGTCACTAAGGTTTTCACCCGTGTACATTGTGTAGGGTATAACCTTGAATAACAAAGGTTCTATTTGATGGGGAGGGTTGTTCCCACTAGGTATATTTTTATTGTTATTTGTTAAAAGGTGTCCTTGGGTCATTCTTGTACTAGGATGTTAAGGTCTTCAGGGTCAATGCCCTTTACTAGGACGCCGTCTTTCACCAGTCATTTGATCTGTGTAATATTTGAGTTTGGTTTGAATATTTTAATTTCTTTGGCAAACTGTGGTTGTTTATACATACTTGAGATATCTTCGATTATTATGGTATGTTTAGCGGGGTTGATTCAGTGGTTCGTTTTCCTTGTGACTGTGATTCGCCTTTGTTTGTGCTTTCAGTTTATTGTTAGTTTTATATTGTTCTCCACATCTGTTTCCATTATTCTATTATCGTTCTAATGTATTATATTATTGTTTAATAGCTTAAATGGTGGACAACATTTTATTAGAGCTCAAGTCTTCCAAATATGATGTTTACTGCAGCTGATATAGGGAGATAAGTAAAGTGATATTTGGCTATAATTACCGAGGTTACCGGTTTCATGATGGTCATGTGGTTTCATTTCTATTTCACTTGCACATTTCGTCACATTAAGCGCATTCGCACGTTACAGAAGTGACGTTTTAGTGTCGCTTCACATTTTCTGTCATTCATAATAGCTCGCAACAAGAAAGTTACCGTAGAACTATTAGGATTGGTCTAGCTTATGTACGAGGTGGAAAGATACTGTGTAAGAAGTGTAAAGGTACTGTTTTAGAGCTGTAAAGGTACTGTGTTAGAACTGTAAAGGTAATGGTTAAACATGTGAAGGTACTTTTCTATACTTGTAAAGGTATTGCATAAGAACTTTAAAGGTACGTCTACACAGCAGGCCCACCACAACAGGGATCTTACTCTGTATATCACCGTTGTCGTCAGTCTGAGTTGTTCAGAAACTGTTTAATTTAATCTCACAAGTGGAAGGTAAGTTGTTAGATGAAGGTAATACCGGTTTGACGTGAGAATTTAATTAGTTCAAGTATCTAACCATGAGCTGTGTGATGCTGCCGAGAGTTACGAACCGTCTTAGCAGAGGAGAGGGAACATCCGGGGTGTTCGAAGAAAATCTATTTTCCTTCGCTCCGTACAAGGTAGATATGTAACTCAGAAAAGCTGGTATGGGTTAACACTCTTATTGATAAGGAGAGAATAACGTTTCGATCTTCTTAGGTCATCTTCAGGTAGGTGTGTATTACTGAGGACTGGAGTATTTTTCTACCGCTAATTAGTTTTAAGAAAAAGTGTAGTAAGTGTGACACGAGACAAAGGTGGCGGTTCCGAGCGTAGTTGATGGTGTTTACTCAAGAAGAAGCTCTACAACAAATGGGTATTTTTAGGGCCTGACAGAGATCTCTAAATCGAAATACTGTCCGTAGCTGTGACGAACGGAGAGTACGTGCCAATACTTTGGTTCAAAGTTGTTGATGTCACGTGGTGTATGGTAATATTGGTAACGTAGAAGAGCAGGAGACGCCGAAGAGAACAATATCCAGGCCAAGCACATGTGCTGACCTTTTTGTCGACATATTAGTTATAATAAATCGTACTGAAATAAAACACTCCCAACCTCTACAAGCGCAATGAACTTTCAACTGCGCCACCATGTAACGCTTTGGTGACAGCACTTATTATGTCGTTTATTTAATTGGTCACGTTATGGCATGTTCTAGAGTTTATGTGTTACAAATACGAATACCTTCTTCGTGTTTTTATAGGAAATCTTATCGATTTTTAAAATAACCAAATCTTTATGCACTGTTCACATTTTAACGAGCGCTAATTTAAATGAGTAGCGGCTGAATTTAATGATAAATGTAATACAAATTATTGTAATATTACAACAAGAATGGCCCGGCATGGCCAAGCGCGTTAAGGCGTGCGACGTGGTAATTTGAGGGTCGAGGGTTCACGCCCGCGTCGCGCCAAACATGCTCGCCCTCCCAGCCGTGGGGCGTTATAATGTGACGATCAATCCCACTATTCGTTGGTAAAAGAGTAGCCCAAGAGTTGGCGGTGAGTGGTGGTGACTAGCTGCCTTCCCTCTAGTCTTACATTAATAAATTAGGGACGGCTAGGTGCAGTGGGCTAACAACCTACTCACTTAAAAACCTTAAGAATCCGCAAGTAATTGCGGGCGGCCCTATGTTCATTGAAGAAATCGAGTGGCAGATGATGATTACAGTAAGAAGTTTGACATCGAGGCACTCATATTTTTTTGTAGTAAAAACACGAATAAACCTGTCAAATACTTATTATTTAATGCATTTAATATTTTCTGTTGAACTTTATAAAATACTGTATTAAAAATTGTAAATACAAACTATCGATACACAATATTAATTAAATAGTAAATATTTAATATTACAGACAACTAATGCTGTATATAATACATCTTAGAAAATATTTAATTTACAAACGCTTTGCAACGTTTTTTTTAAATCTGAATACTTATACCGCTAGAAACAGGGTTTCCATAATTGTGGTGAGTAGAGTAAAGATAGCGCTTTGTGTAGCCTTGTGCTTAATAACAAACAATAACGAACCCCTGACAGAACATTTGACATTGCACCATTGAACTTATGAACAAAGTTAAATCTCTTACCCAGACAAAGGATCAATGTCTCATGTTTTATTATAAATAACATCTCTTGCATTATTCTTTGCTGTTGGTAAAACATCAATCCATTTAATAATTACAAAAATTAAAAAAGTCAACACAAATAATTCTGACATTTAGTTAGTGCACCAATCATCAATAAATAATTTCACAGTTAACACTATATAACAAAATTTTTATTTTTTCATGTTCCTAGGCAGAAAGTGTTATTTCCCAATTTCTTATGCCTAAAATAAATGGAAAATACATATTTTTCTCTTCAAACTTTGCTTTGTGAACTGGGTAATGAAATTTTCAAATTTACCCATTTTCTAGAACATTCTAGGTAGATTCAGTCCTGAATAACTGATAGAGAATTTTCTCCAACCTACAAGAATTTTCAAGAACCTTGTAGAATTTTCTAGAACTTTCCATAATAATATATATACAGGGGCTCACCACTTCAGTTTAGTTCTAGCTGCCTAAGTGAACACATAGACCTGTATGTGGCTGATTTGTCAAGACAAGAGCAGAAAAGTTCTCTGTGACAGCATCTGCTAAAATGTGTGAAACCTATAAGGCATATTTTGGCATGCTTGTTGGAGATAAAGACAAACCCTGGGCACCTCATTTTACCTTTAAGCACTGCAAAAAACTCTAGAAAGTAAGACAATTTTTGCTTGCTTGAATATTAAGACTTTATATTATACAAATTTTAGACCTTTTAAAATTCAGTGCTCCTCAAAGAGGAATACAACAGCATCAAAACTTAGCTAGAAGCCTTGAAGTATGATGAGTATGGCTGGAATGTTATTGGAGACTTCAAAATGGTGGCATTTCTGATGGGTCTCCAAAGAGACTTTACCAAGAGTCTCTGTTATCTATGCCTTTGGGACAACAGTGACACCATAGTGCACTACAACAGAAAGCACTGGCCACAACAGATCAAGTTCTCTGATGGCAGGCATAAGGCCAAGTCCAGAAGGTGTTGTTCCTACCATTGTACATAAAATTGGGTCTTATGAAACAATTTGTCACAGCTCTTGATAAAGAGTCTGCAGTTTTCAAATACCTCCCAGACATCTTCCCTAAGCTGTCTGAGGCAAAGGTCAAAGCTGGTGTCTTTGTTGGACCACAAATAAAGAAGATTCTGGAGTGCATAGAATTCCCCAAGAAGCTCAGTAGGAAGGAAAAGAAAGCTTGGGGTAGCTTTGTCACAGTGGTTTGGGGCATCTTGGGCAATTGCAAGGCCAAAAAATTATGTGGAACTGGTTTAGGCTCTGGTGAAGAACTATGGCACACATCAATAAAAAAAATATTTCCAGTAGCTTCCCAGCATAAACACTACTTAGTAATATGGTAGTTGTTTGAAAATAATACATAACATATGCTTAGTAATAACCTTACTCCATAACATTTTGGCATTTAGCAGTTAACACATAAAAATTTTACATTTTATCTGCATTGTCACAATGTAATCTTATGATATACGATGCTAACTGCACTCTGCCCATCACTGGTATTGAAACCAGGTTTCTAGTGGCATGTCTGTAGACATACCACTGGTGGGCCACATAGTGCTATCAAGTAGCAATAGCATGAGAACATTAAACTGATTTGAAAAGCAAAAGTGTATATCAGTTAGCAGTGTAACTCATAGGCTATTATGTATTCCACATATAGTATTTATTTTAGTGTTTGAATATTAGTTTTGTATACTTAATATCACATTCAAATAAAAATATTATAAATTGTGTAAAATATTATTTTCCACATAAAAATAATAAAGGATTATTAGTTCCAAATTTATTTACTTATATTTATGTATTTGTTATAATGTGGATAAGTCACACACTTCAGGAATAACATGTTATAGCTTAATTATATCTAATTTAACTAAGGTCTCAACTGTCCAGCATTTTTGAATTAACAACTTTAAATATCCAAAATACTAATGCAAATAGTGATAAAAAATGCTTTCTACATCTACAGAAAGTTTGTAAAATGTTTAAAATCACAAATTAAAAGAGACGTTGACAGCAACAGTATCAGATGGAATAAGTAAACAAGTCCTGGACATCAGAAACAATAAACAGGGTTTAACAGTATATATTAAGTTTTGTTGTCATACCACAGCCACAAAAGCAAAGATCAGAGACTTTGTATAAGATCTTTAAGTGATTCTCTTTGGGCTCTCCAACAAATTGCTGCAGACTTGAATTGTTCCCAAAACACTGTCAAGAACATCCTTGAGGCCAAGAGAGGAATATCTGAACATAGGAATGGAAGAGGTAGAAAACTTAAACTCAATGATATTGATGTTAAGTATCTTTGTTTACTCTGCCTTCAGTACAAAGTGAAGACTGTCAATGATGTCAGACATGATATAAATGAACATATATTAAATAACAGAAAGGTGTCCAGGTCTACAGAATCTAGAAGACTCACTGATAATGGAATATTTGGTTGTGTATCAGTTAAAAAACATTTACTTTGATATCCAAATATTGGCAAGATTTAATTTTGCTGAAAAATACAAAAACTGGACTAATAATAATTGGAAAAAGATGTTACGGATGGATGAGTCCAACTTTGAAATATTTGGGTCAAAGTGTAGGTAACACATCTGGCTGAAGACAGTAGAAAGATACTTATCTCAATGCATAGTACCTGCCACAAAGTATGGTAGAAGCAGTGTGATAATTTAGGGATATTTTTCTGCTGAAGTGATAGAAAACATCTGCAAAAGATATGGAATAAAAGACCAGCACAAGTACAATGATGTATTGATCCAGTAGGGTATACCCTGTAGTTTGCATGTTATTGGTAAAGCATTCTATTAGCAAGATTATAATGACCTAAAATGCTCATACAACCTACGATGAAATTACTTAGCTATAAATTAAGCTGCTGAAATCATTCAAATAATGCAATTACCTCCCAAAGATCCCCAATCTCAACCCAATTGAGCAGATTTGAGATTTGAATGACTAAAAACTTGACAAATCAAAAGTTACTTGCAAAGAAGCTTTATGTGAGTGAATGTCAGGAACGCTTGAAGTAAAATATCAAAGGACACTTTCATTAAATATCTTACAATAATACCAGAACAACCATCTGCAGTTATTAAAGTGAAAAAGAGACAACAAAATATTAACTGTTTCCTTAATCAATCACTCTAACCATGTTTCAGTTGTACTAAGTTAGAATAACAATAAAATATTGATGTTTAATATGGTATTCACCTTCTATTGTTCTTTTGAGGCAGCCTGAAATCTATTTTTGACTTTGTCCTAACATGTTTCCACACTTCTGTGTTACAAGTTTAACATATGTTACAGGGTACAACATTATAAAGATAAGCTGATAAATGAGTACATAACTCCTCACATTAAACTACAACTATCGACCAACACAATTTGTATAAACAAGTGCAAAGTAAGTGTACTATAAATTTGACTTGCATTGTGAAAGAATCTCTAGGGATTCATATTTAACCATTCCTCTGTAAGAAAACGTTTTCAAACTTGAAATTTCTACTGCCAAAAATATTCAATATACTTTATCATAAAAAGCATCAGAAAAAGAAGATTACAAAACATTAACTCTCAACTCATTAACAGTCCTACATGAGACTTACCGCAATTTCTTGAAGAATTCCCAATTTTATTAGTGACACAAGATATTACAGAATGTTCTTTACTTCAGAATAAAATTTGAAAAACAAAAAATTAAAAGATTTTCCAGTTGTTTCTCAAACAATTAATAAAATTCTCCATTAATTATTACAAAGAATTTAAACTTCATCATCACCATTTTTAAAATATTTGTTTTCTATTACAAGTTACCAGTACTGATAATAATATCATTTACATTTAGAATGTACGTTTTTTAGTGGATTTTTTTATTTTTCTTTCACTCATGGATCTAAAAAGTATTAAAAAAAGATAGAATGACATCTTCATTATAATCATATTTCCATAAATATCCATAAATGGTCTTTCTTTACGAAAATTGACATAACCCACTAACATAATTTATATCATTATTTTCATAATGAACGACATTGTACCTCTGTCATTTTCTCTTTTTTACCTGAAGAACTAATTGGTAAGGTTCTAGTGTAACTTCCTCCTCAAGGCATTATATAGTAAATTTCATTCATAGCAACATAAATTGGCAAGTTTGATATGAAAGATGTGCAACTCATAATAATTTTATTATATATATATATATATATCAGGTATTTAACAATAACATACTATGATAAATACATCTGCTATTGAAAAAATGTATAGAAATAGAGCAAACAGGTAGTAATTCCTACTAGCAAAAGCATACACTAACTTTTATATGTGTGTGTGTACAAGTTATTAGTATTCTTTTTGCATGGAATAGTTTGTTTTTTTCTGTAAATATTAGGTCATCCCATAAGTAATGTTATTTTTTGGGATAGAATAAATGTAAATGCATATTTCTTGGCTAAATGAAGTTATTCTCAAAGTCACAAGTTATATGGGATGACTTCATAACATTCAGAGTAAACCAGTTTGTTTCTTTACTAATTTTTTTTATTTATTTTAGAAGTCCCAATTATCATGGAGGTATCAGAAGAGCACATAAGGAATATAATGTTTTACAACTTCATAAAAATGAAAGAGTGCTACTGAAGAACCATTCAAGATGTGTACAACAATGACATTCTGAATGTGGAGAAGTGTCAAAGATGGTTCAATAAATTTAGAACTGGTGACCGCAGTCAGCAGATTTAGGTGCAGCATGTGAGGTCAGTTACGATATTTCGTTGATGACAGCGAAATCTGGCCGACCGTTCACTGATGATGTATGATTACTGCATCGGAAAAATTATGTCCGGAAGCAGTTCGCAAGCTACAGACGGTGGCTTTGAATCGTATGACAGTTCAACGAAGAATTTCACACCTCTCAGCAGACGTGACAAGGCAGCTTACAAATAAAGCAGCCAACTTTGTCTACTTCTCTTTGGCAGCAGACGAGTCGACAGCACAGCAACGAGTTTTTTTTTTTTTTTTGTAGTGTGTCATCATCGTTTGATATCACAGAGGAACTAATCGGCATGGGTTCTATGAATGGTCAGACAACTGGGTCTGCTCTATTCGAGGAGACAGCACGACTGTGTAGTAGTGTTTCATTGGATTTCATGAAACTGGTAAGTGTGGCAATTGATGGAGTACCAATTATGACAGGAGAAAGTAGCGGGCTAGTAGCACTGTTGATGAAGCATCGAGGAAAGCTGAACAAACAGTTGGTGAAGTTGCACTGTATTATTCACCAACAGAACCTGTGCAATAAAGAACTTGGTTTTCAGGCAGTGATGGTATTTGTGATCAAAACCATTAATTTCATCAAATCATGAGGGCTCAATCACCATCAGGTCTTCTTGAAGAAATTGATTCAGACTATGGTGACCTTGTGTATCACTGTGAAGTACGTTAGCTGAGTCGAGGGAAGATGCCCAGAAGATTCTGGGAGTTGATTGATGAGGTGATAGAATTCCTCAGAAGCAAGAACAAAGACACAGAAGTGATTTCCATGACTGAACCAGTATGGCAAGCTGATTTGACCTTTCTGGTCGACATGACACAACACTTGAATTATCTTAATTTGTAGTTGCAAGGCAAAAATCAGCTTGTCTGTCAGCCTGCAAATCACGTCTCAGCTTTCAGGACAAAGTTGCAGTTGTTCCGGCAGCAAGCAGCATCAGACAACTTCGTGCACTTTCCCACTTTTCAGTCACAGCTACAGAAGTATTAGGACATTGACACACGAGTTTATGTTGGGAAGCTAGATGCCTTGATTCAATCCTTCAAGAAGTCGTGATACTGCAAAGAGAAAACAAATATATATTAATAAGGTGGGTGCTAAAGAAACAACCTGTTGTGTTGGTGGAATTTATAACTAACATTTGTGGTAATGTAATGAACCATAAAAGAAAATTTTCAAGCCGGTGTGATTCAGCATGCCACATGTTGCATTGGTTGTATACTGTTGTTATAATAAATGGGAAACATAAAGAACATCTGATTAGAGGTCAATAGTGACATCCTCTATAACTGCTTTCAGTTGTGTCTTGGAAGCTTGATTTCTGCTGGTACAGAAAGCCAGGTTTTGGTCCTGTATATTATCATAATCTCCACATACATCTCAGGCCACATTATAAAAACAGATTTGTTTCTTGTAAATCATACAGATGTCTGTTGTGATGCTCTGTGAGACATATAAATCCATTACCCTCTAAACCAGACCCAAGAGTTCACTTTGTCAGTCAAATTGGTAATTAGTGCCCCTTCAAGTTTCTGTCCTGGACAAACTTACTTCTTGTATCTCAGAATGGCTAGTATGGGTATTAACACTTTTACTAATAAAGTGGAGAGCAACATTTTGACCTTAAGTCATCTTCAGGTTAACCTAAGAAGTTCAAAACATTGTTCTCTGCTTTATTAGTGAAAGAGTTAATACCCATACCAGCCATCCTGAGATCCATTTTTATTTCAAGTGGGTTTCTTGTCATCACGAGAAACTTACTTCTTGCACTACCTATGGTACAGAGCTGCATGGTAAGATATTGTTTTAAATGCTCAAACTAAAGAAAAATGAGCTTGCATTGAAAGTAATAAGACTAATATTTTCCTTTCATTTTTAGGTTTTCAATCTGTAGCCCAGTGCTACGCAGGAAGAGATCACGGGTCGTTACTGGATACTCTCCAGACAGTGGCATCCTGATCAGCATAAATACCCTGTGGAGAAGGAGGTAGCACAAGAGAAATTCAATGAGATCCAAAAAGCTTCTGAAGTGCTGTCTCAGATTAAGTTCAAGAGGCTGACTCGTAACAAAAGGTAACAAGATAATCCCAAGGCAATGCGAAACTTAGTAGGAATTTATAATGGAGCAATTAAAATACATATCTGTGTCAGTATGACCACATCATACAAAGAATCTACTGATAAACTGTTCTAACTAGTCTAAATATCTGATATCTACAAACCATTTCAGTCATTATTTTGTTTATATAATGTTTACAGTTAGATTTCTTGAGTATGTTTAGTCTGAGGATTTTTATTATTCTGTCTATTTTGTATAAGAATGGAAATTTCCAGAGTTGTTGGAAGAAACAAACTTGTGATATGTTCCACGAATCTGTCAAAGCACAGCTTTTACTGTGTGTAATATTCTTTCAAAATTACCGTGCTGTGAAATTGTTGGAGTATTTAGTTAACTAAATGTGATCTCCTTTAATAAAACGGACTACATCCGGACTTCTATCGGGTAGTTTTATGTGTAACTGGTAATAGGTTATTTGTAAAACAAAAGGTAGACTTGGATTCAAAGTGTGAGTTTTATGATGGTTCATTTCTTTTAGAAACTTTCTTTTGATAAAATTCTCCTTCGTAATAAATTCCTTAAACCAGAGTGGATGCTGCCAGCATCCAGCCAAAAATCCTGATTTTATCCACCGAAGAGTGACAGCATCCGACGTCTCTTTGACTGAAAACTAACCCGAATCATGTTATCGTCTGTGAAATTAAGAAAATTGAAATTTTATAAAGCATGGTAACAGTTTTTAAGGAATCATGAAAACCATTCCAGCAAAATGTGCAACAAATTACAGGTTCAAAGAATTGAAGCACAACAAGTAATCACTTTTGAGAGGACCCAACTTCTCAGTGTGTTTGTCTTTTGAGTTTCCTTCATGTGCCATTCAAACTTAAAAGAAACAGAACAATTTGACAGCAGTTTAAGTGATTGGTAGAAATGAATAGAAGGAGAAATATAATGGAAGATTAAGTTTAGAAGTAGCTGGATGATAGTTGTTGAAACGTATATAGAAAGATAAGTGTACAAAGTAAAGTATCATTTTTTGGACAAGTATTCAAAATCTCTCATAAAAGCTTCTATTTTATTCAAATATAGTAGTATAAAATAACTTTTTTCTTGGTAAGACAGTAAGTTAACCAAACCCAGTATAAAATAATAATTATTTATGTAATGAAAATTTTGTAATTCATTATGTCTATTATTTCGCTGGATCTGAGGTAGTACTATTGAGTTACGAGGTCCATATTTTTCTTAGCTTTAGAACATACTTTGATAGCAGGTTTGAAGATTTTTCATGTTATGGATTACTTACCAGTGTCCTTCTTTTCTTTTACTTGTTTTTAGAACTTCATAAAACATCTTACCAAAACACAGTAACATATGTTACTTTGACTGTTTATTTAACAGATGGTTTCCATTACTACTATACCAGCAGAGTTATGTTCCTTGTGGTTTTTATTCCTTGTTGTTGACAAGATGTTTTCATAACTGTGATTTTGAGCTAAGAATAATTTTTGGCATTTTAAATTTAATACAGTGACTGTATTATTTTTTCTTTAAATATAAATATGTGAATATTTCAATTGTTACAGTAATCCAAGTTCTCTACTGTTGTATCTGTTACACCTTCTCTTGGAAATAATTTTTACAAGTCAGAGCTGAAATATGCACTGTTCATTTCGTGCAGAAACAATCAAATATGAACATGTTGTCAGGTATAAACTAAAATGTTATATAATATTCTGCGTGCCACTTTTGTCATTAAACAAATACAAATTTAAAGCTTTGGAAGAAAGTAAACTTGCAGTTGTGAAACTACTGTAGTTGGTTTTACTGTCATCACTTTGGTTCATGCTTATTAAGGATGTTACATTTGTCTAACATTGAGTCTTGTTAAAACTGTTACAGTTATCACTTCTGATCATTATAATTGTTCCAAATTAATTATTGGTGATGATGTATAGGTTTAAAATAGAATGTAACAAGCAAAATTACCCATTTATAGTGATGGTTGGTGTTTAAGTTAAGTCTAGCAAAAGTACCTGTCCCCAGTGACAGTTACTGTTTAGGTTAATCTACCAATATAAATTATTTCATGAACTTTAAAATGTTAACTTTTTTGCACTCTTGGTTTCACTTAGAGCCAAAGCTCCGAGCTTTTTATACTTCACACCATAAAATAATTAATCACTTCAGTTGTGCTAAAAGCTGCTCAACAGTAACACATGGTAAATGTACATTTGTATTTCTTATAGTATGTCACATTTTGAAATGTTAATGATAGTCTGATAAATATAGAATATCATACTTGTGAAATAAAGTTTGGTATTAACATTATTCATACTTGTTCTACTGCCATTTCAAAAGTGAATGTTAAGCTGTGCCTGCATGAACAGATCTTCAAATGCTGCATGTTTCCAATATATATATATATAAGAATTCAGAAGTTATTCATAGTTGTCAGTTTTAAACATAATGATGAAATAATTAGTATAAATGAAGGTTATCTGTTTACAGTAACTGTTGGAATGACAGTTGCACAAACAGAAACAGCTGTAGCACTAAGATGAGCTAAATTTTACTTCTCTGGTATCTACATGTAAACAGAAGGTTAACAGTAGCTTTATTCAGTGAACCAACATTAATAACTTTGTATTAATTGTTGGTATTACATATCCATTGTCTGTACACTTCACAAAGTATTGAACAATTCCAGACATTTACAGTGTTTGATTTTATCTTTTTTTGGGCAGGAAGAAACAAAACTAAGTATACTTTGTATATACTAGTTGACAAGTAATTTTAAAGTCATTTTGTGTAATAATAAAAAATGGTGCCTTATTTAAAACAAAGTACTCTAATAGATTAATAAATCTTAGTTACCACTTATTACATCACATTTAAAAGTCCTGCTATATTACTAGGTGTAAATAAAAAGGTTTATGTAATTTTTTTAATTGAGAGAAAAACTTTAAAATGTGACCCAAAAAAGGTTGTTTGTTATGTAACAGTTTTGACATGTATTCATCTTAAGCATTGCTTGTTGTGTAATGATATTTATGCCTAACATTTTTTGCACATCTATTTACAAGTAGTGGTTTAAGCCTATTGAATATCATTCGAATATTTTAAAATAGTAATACATAAGGGTAATTCAACATGAGTACACATCTAAATGAAATTGAAATGTCTTTAATATTATGTTAAGTTTTAGTTATTCATTGGGTCCTAGTAAATGTAAGAAATGTATGGTAATGAGGAAATGTATTTTTCTTAAAATTTATATTTGAAGACTTAGTCAAATAACTTTTATTATTGCTATTATTGGTTTATTAAAGGTGGCATACATGTAGATCATATCTTCTATTGCAAATGTCACAAAAAAGGTTTTTGTTGACAGTTTTAAGCTGTTTGTAAATTAATAATTACGTTACATGTTAAATTGTTTAAGTATACAATAATATTCTTTCATACATGTAAGTTATAATCTATTTATATATTTTCTCAAGCCATTTCTTATTGCATAGGTTTAAGTATTAAGAGATACATGTGAACCTCACAAAGTTAACAGGTGAATTCCATATCATGCACATTCCAGTATCTGGTCGATACAAGTTCAGTATATTATATTTTCCAGTACATAGTACTTTATTATATACATTCTTGTATTCAAATAAATTCAATCAAATATTGATCCATTGAATAATTGTTTACTGTCTCCTTTAACAGGTTTAATCTTTATGATGCATTTACATACACTTAACTTATTTCATCTGCCTTTTTAATTATTTATTTTACAGTGCATAAAGGAATTACATGAAGAATAATTCAGTACCATTGTAATAACAAACTTCTGAACAAAGCAAGTTAAGTGTATAGAACTGTTCCAAAATGCTCTTAAATGTAAAAAAAAAAAAAAAATCATTTTCTCTGTTCATGTCACAGTGTGTTACACTAATTATGTCACATGTGAAGTATGACAAAAAATGCAGTAATATGCAGTATAAGGTGTGAAAGAAATTATATTTTAAGTGTGAATAGTAATATTTCTTTTTCTATTTATGATTCAATTATAGTAAATAATATAAGGCTGTATTAACTTTCACTTAGAAACATCTGACAGACTCATAGAAAAAGGAATGCATATTCTGTTTGCATTCAAACAGAGGTAATTAACATTCTTCAAATATTATGTCTAGTGATTTGAAAACACAGCTCGAATTCCTTCCATCAGATATTTCAAATGATCACATAATGAACAACTAACCAAAATGTGTATACTTTAATGGTATTTGTTAATTTACCAGTACAGTGGCAACCTGCAGTTAGATTGTTAGAGTAGGGTGGTGGAATCCAGTCAGAAAACAAAGAACTCTTGTCAGTTGTAGGTTAATAACAATCATACAAAGAATAATAAGTAGGATGTCTCTTACTTTTGATATTAA
The DNA here is from genome assembly GCF_004210375.1 of Tachypleus tridentatus. Classification (NCBI taxonomy): domain Eukaryota; kingdom Metazoa; phylum Arthropoda; class Merostomata; order Xiphosura; family Limulidae; genus Tachypleus; species Tachypleus tridentatus. The sequence goes on along the minus strand of NC_134828.1, from coordinate 46,887,141 downwards.
ACTTTTGCTGTTGTTTTGATTACTATAGTGGTTTCCAACACAGACAAACATTTTGAACATCTTTAATTGAATGTGTTACTGACTGATTGACAAATACGTTATGCTTCTAGAATCATTTTCATTATTTTGGTGTGATAAAACTGACTTTTCTTGGACATTAATGGAATTGCATATAAATATTCAAACTAGTGAAACAACTGCTATAATAAAATTTTTGAATTAGAATTATTTATGGTGATATTATGATATTAAATTATATTTTCAGTAAGGGACACTTGTACTGATGAAAATTTGTAACCAAGTTGATTCTGTTAATATGATTCTTATATGTACCTGTAAATTAATTAATTAAGATTTTGAAAAGATTGCTTTTTTGTGAATTTGTACTTTATGAAATTTGGAATGTCAAGTTTTCATGTAAATCCATACACTTAGAATGGGGAAATGATGCCACGTTTTACTTATACCTTCAAAATTCTCACAGAATTGAAAATGTTGTCTCTACTATGCAAAAATAATTTATCTTTAGAACAATATTCATTAACAACGGATTTTCTAATTGACACAAATGGATTTAATGTTTTTTTAATTTTACAATTCTTGTAGTTTTTTAGACCATATTGAATTTGCCGAGTGAATTGCGTAAACACAATGTAAATTTGTGAGGATGTTACAGTAGTACTTCGGGTCTCTCACATTTAAAACTTTTTTTATTTGGGGAATTTTGTAGGTTCTTAATTTTGATGTCTCACTTGTGGAAGTAACATTTATGTTTCACTAGTTTTGTAGAAAACAAAGGACCAATTAAACATATATGTTTCAGTATATGTTATATTTTATAATTTTATAATAACTGATGTAAGCAAAAGGCGAGTGTAAATATAATTTAGCATACATTTTGTACGATATATTAATTTTTTTTAATGTCTAACGTAATGTAGTAATATTGTATAAGTTTACCCGTTGATAGTATTACGTACGGTGAACTTTGTCCTTAGTAATGGAAAGCAAAAAACTTACAAAAAGTTAGTGTTTACTTATTTAATGAATACAGGCTGTACTTATTAAATAAAGGCTTAACTCCTGTTAGACCGAACACATATAGACATGCTTATTTAGGTATGTGCAATTAGAAACTTTTGTTATTCTAAAAATCCTGTGTTTTAAAATTATTCATATTAATATTTAATGTGATGTAAACAAAAGCACCGTTTTAGTTTTAGGGTGAAATAATGTTCGGAAAGCGTTGAAATATATTTAAATAAAACCTGGATTTAAAAATATATTAACGTGTGAAAGACACTGGACCTAAAGAATAGGCCCGGCATGCCCAAGCGGTTAGGGCGTTCGAATCCCCGTCGCATCAAACATGCTCGCTCTTTCAGCCGTATGAGCGTTAGAATGTGACGGTTAATCCCACTATTCGTTGGTAAAAGAGTAACCCGATGCATGGTGATGATTGGCTGCTTTCCCCCAAATCTTACACTGCTAAATTAGGGATGACTAGCGCAAATAGCCCTCGTATAGGTTTGCGCGAAATTCGAAAACAAACCTAAAATATAGTAAACCTACTTTTAAACACTGAAACAAGTCTACGAAAATATTCTGTTTCAAGAGTAAAATAAATCCAAATTAAGGAGTAACAAATATTTTTATCTTATTTTTAGGTTACATGTCACATCGTGTTCTAGTCTACAGAATGCCTGATTCTTTTCGTGACTTATGACAATCACACGTTTTACTGACTTCACAACATTGAAGTATTAAGCGTCCATTGTATGACGTCATTTTAGTGTCTACTGGCTGATAAATGACACGTAACTGTACAGTTCGTAACCCGGATGACATAATAAAACGCTGAATGTGCTCACTTGGATGATGGAAGTCGGTGAACAAAGTTTAAAAGTTGATGGAATTAATGTTAAACAGAAACACATAAGAGAAGTAAACGACTCAGAAATAAAAAAACAAAAAGTATGCTTCACCATCGTAAATACAATTGGAAATAAAAGTACGTCGATCATTGTTGACCCGCTATCTGTTGGTGATTTAAAACTAAACAATTCTCTTTTTATCATTAAACTGAATAATGCGTTGTTATAATAAACACTACTTGTCTTTAGATACCTGGTTCAAGTGTCACTAGAATACATTTATATCCTTGTATCGTTTATACCATTTCCTCTCTGACACATTTATATTCCACATTTTATGTTCTCATATTTAATTCTATTTCTATTCTTTCAGATGTTAAAGGTAACAGGACGAAAACGAACTGCTTTATCGACTTGGCCGTTATACCTGAAAAACGGCTGAACGCCTCTTGGAATTGTCGTAGGCCTTTGTTATTTTGGAGACCTGAATATTTAAGTTTCATTCATAGCAAACGAACGTGCGTTATGATCATAATGAGAGGATTGTACTGGATAAAATTTTGCAGCACACTTTAATCACTGACAGTACTTTACGTAGAAGCCACTGTTGGAAATAAACGAAAACAGTGAAGACTGAATAGATTACAGGAAAGATATTTTCTAGATACGTAAATTTCGTCATTATCCTGAAAAAGTTTGTGACAGAGAATATTGTTAGCATACATTTTGTACCCAACTTATTGTATAAATTTCAAATTGTACGTGTACAATAATATAGAAATGTTGCTGATAAAACTATAAGGTATTTAAACTCTGATACATTTGTAAATAAAAACCAATAGGTAAAACGTAATAAGGTACACAATCTTTTAAATGTTACATGTCAGGTATATTTTGAAGTATACAAATTGCTTTTACTATACAACATACAACTTTGTGTATTTGTTACAAAAAATCAATAAGCGTAAATAGTTATCCCACGTCTTGTGGAACAGGCCATTAGATGACGCTACATATGTGTGGGTCTGAAGCGGGAAAGGAATGTTGTCATTAAAGATAATGACGACATATTGCACCCCAGTGGTTCAGCGGCATGTCTGTGAACTTACAACGCAAAAAACCGGGTTTCGATATCCGTGGTGGGCAGAGCACAAATAGACCATTGTGTAGCTTTGTGCTTAATTCAAAATAATGACATATTTCCAAAATTTGTCACCAAATGGCGCGCTCACAGCTCAGTGTGATGTCGTTGTTCCAGAAAGTGTCACCAGAGCCTCGTTTCTCGAGCGCCATGAGTTGTGTAACGACGTTATAATCCGTGATGCCTTCTCTACCCACGGCAGCCGCTTTTAAATATATATCGACGTTACAGTTCCACAAAGTAGGACTAGCATAAATTTGGTCAGTATGAGTATGACTAATACAGTTAGTTTAAATAAACTTACAGTTTGACTCTTTAATTATAAATCTCGCGATTAATAATTTTTAGTAACATGATTATAATATTTCTGTTTTGAACAATTTATTACTTTTCTTACAATAAAGATTTTGGAATTTGATACATAAACGACATGACTATTAACACAACGTTTTGGGAAAACATATAACCTGTTGGTCCACCTCGGCTGTTCCACAAGTAAAAAGATTTAAAACCAACCCTTATCATTCATATACTAATGAAGCTTTCTTTTGAACTCTTATATTTAGTGCCACTACAACATCCAAAGATCAATCAAACTTTTAGATTTCAGCCTCTCCTTATATGACAACCCCCCTCTATCCCAGGTACCGTAGTAACCAATAGGCCGGGTGGTTAAGGCACTCGACTCGTAAGCGTAGGGGCGCAGGTTTGAATCTGTCACACCCAATATGCTCGCTCTTTCAGCAGTGGGGGTTTTATAATGTAGCGCTTAATCCCACTATTCGTTGGAAAAAGAGTAGCCCAAGAGTTGACGGTGAGTGATGTTGACTAGCTGCTTTCCCTTTTGTCTTACACTGCTAAATTAAGGACGGTTAGCACAGATAGCCCTCGTACTGCTTTGCGCGAAATTCAAACCAAAAACTGAACACAATATTCCAAATGAAGTCTAACCAGTGACATGTTTAATGAAGTTATGACCTCGTTAGCTTGTATTCAATATTTCTGTAGATACAATATGAAGTCCTATTTGCCCTACCGCAAGTAACCACACAACACTTGGATAGCTTTAAAGATTAATCACTCATTATACCATAAATCATGTAATGTCATATATTTGATGTTTTGTAACTGTTACAATAATAACACTTTAACAGTAAGCGAAAATTACGCGTTTAATGATTTTATTCAATATAATTTAAGCCAATCTTTTACTGTTAAACTGAACGACTCTTGTATATGGGACTTTGACAGATTTGTATTAGACCAAGGGATTTTGCCTAAAATATATAAACTGACATAGCCCGTTTTTGTTTGCTCTTAAGTTATATAATATACCTGTCAGGCGAGTTGTTTAAAGAATTTTTACAACAATAATTGTGATTATCTAACGAGTATTGTCAAACAACAATATTTTGTTATAAAAATCGCGTAACCTTTAACCTTCTGTGAGCTAAGCAGATAGCCCGATGTGGTTTTGCTGTAAGAAAAACAAACACAGACATAATCTTTAGATTTTTTTCCACCTCCTTTTAAATTTGTCTATTTTGAATTCAAATCAAAGCTGTTTCCAAATTGAATTGTAGTTCTGTTGTGTTACCACAAATGCTCCACCTTCTAGTTTCTGTACTTTGTCAGTTTTTGGTGTTTAACATGTAAATTTTTATAATACATTATTTGTCTAGTATCTTTGTTGCCTCTAAGCTTTATAGAAACGCGTGGTTACAATATTAATATTATTAACAATGATTTAGTTTCTTAGCGACACAGAAATTAGGAAAATTTTATTACCTTCGTTACATAAAACGATTACATTTTACTGCAAGCATACATTAAATTCTAGTGAAGATGAAATTATTTTTACAGGCATTTATTTTTATAGCACTAGGTGCTGTATTAACCGCAATGCCCACACGCACAAAAGATACACGTGAAGGTATTAAACTCGACGCCTTGAACAGCTTATTTTATTAAGTAGTTAATATCTATTACTGAGTATATCTTTAATTTTGGGCCCGACATGGCCAGGTGGCTTAAGGCGTTCGACTCGTAACCTGATGGTTGCGGGTTTGAATTCCCGTCGCACCAAACATGCTCGTCCTTTCAACCGTCGTGGCTATATAATGTTACGTTAAATCCCACTATTCGTTGGTAAAAGAGTAGCTCAAGAGTTGGCGGTGGGTGATGATGACTAGCTGCCTTCCGTCTTGTCTTACACTGCTAAATTAGGGACGGCTAGCGCAGGTAGCCCTCGTGTAGGTTTGTGCGAAATTAAAAAAAACAAAGAAACAAATCTTTAATTTTGATCTAAGTAGATATCTTCGGCTGTCGGAAGTTAGTGTTATACGTGTCAATGAAAAAGGCAAAATTCGAGAATAAATACAGCACTGCGTATTGTTCTCTCTCTGGGATTTGGGTATCATATGGTCATGCAGTGTTGGTTGGTGTTAGTTACTACTTTAGGGTCAGAGTGGGATGAATTTACTCCAACCCTTTTATCATCAATGCTCATGTACTGGTATACATATATAGATTGTTTGTTTTGGAATTTCGCACAAAGCTACTCGAGGGCTATCTGTGCTAGCCGTCCCTAATTTAGCAGTGTAAGACTAGAGGGAAGGCAGCTAGTCAATCACCACCCACCATGCCAACTCTTGGGCTACTCTTTACCAACGAATAGTGGGATTGACCGTCACATTATACACCCCCACGGCTGGGATGGCTAGCATGTTTAGCGCGACGCGGGCGCGAACCCGCGACCCTCAGATTACGAGTCGCACGCCTTACGCGTTTGGCCATGCCAGGCCGTACATATATTGATATTATTTTGCCCTATCAGTTTGAAGTCTAGTTTGGTGGTGGCCCTTTTAAAATACACATATATATATATCTTATTATTTTGTTATTTTTTCATTTATTTATTTTTGTGTTTAAAATATATGCTGATCGGATAGAAGTGTTTAGGACTATCTTCATCGTGTATGAGGTATGTTTTGTAAATATTTAGTAAGTTGTCTGTTGATGCTCCACTTTTCTTGCGAATGAGACTCCGAGCATAGTTGGTTCTTTGCCAGACTTTAATTTCATTTACATGGTTAATCCATATTAATTTTGAGTCATAGGTTAGACCTAGAAATTTTGCCGATGTGGTAGGCGGAAGTAGTGTTCCATTCATATATATTTCAGGCTGTAGTTTTTTGTATTTTATCAACTTTGTAAAGACACACAAGTTGTGTTTTTGCTGTATTTATTTTATTCTGTATCTTTGACAGTAGTCGCTTATTCTGTTTAGTTGTGGTTATATGTTTGTGACTGCTATTGTTGTTGTTGTGGCACTTTTCCAGACGGCCACATCATCAGTGAACTGTGAGGAGAAAATATGATTAGGACCCTTCAATGGCAAATTGTTTACATACATGGTGAAGAGTATAGGGCTAACCACCCCTTCGTGAGGGACGCCAGCTTCTGGAGTAAAGTACTCAGAAAAGGTTCCCTCTACATTTATTCTACACTTTCTAGTTTCGAAAACGTTAGATTACAGCGAATAATTCCACGCGGTTCATTCATGTGGAACTGTAGACCATTGTACCATACAGTGTCACATGCTTTCTCAATGCCAAGAAAGCAGTGCACTGGTTTTGTTAAAGGTTTATTAGGTTTATTTGCTGGCTGTTATTCCTTATGGAACATTAATATATTAGCATGCTTCCGAGAAACTGGTATGTGTTCTGAGGATAGTGATAAGTTAAAAAGTGCTTTTAGGTGGTCAAACAATTTTGTAGTGCCCTTTTTAGAAGGATGGCTTGTATCTCATCTTCACACGGAGATTTGCTTTTTATTGCTTCAAGAAGTTCATGTATGGATATTTCTTTCATTAGGATCGTGTCTTTGTAATTTGTGATGAGTCTTGTATTTGTTTCAGATATACTTGTTGGGACAATTGGTTCTAATTGTTTTTGTTGTAAAAATAATCATTTATATCTGGATCTGTATGTTTTGAATGTATTCTGTAGTTGGTTCACTTACATTTGTTTGTTTTGAATTTCGTACAAAGCTACACGTGGCCCATCTGCGCTAGCCGTCCCTAATTTAGCAATGTAAGGCTAGAAGGAAGGCAGGTAGTCATCATCACCCACCGCATTTACATTATAACGACCCCGCGACTGAAAGGGCGAGAATGTTTGGTGGGACGAGGAATCGAACCCGTGACCATCAGATTACGAGTCGAGTGCCTCAAACACCTGGCTATCCTGAACTATTTGCAAAAAAAAAAAAAGAATACTGAACAAAATTTGTGTAGATATTACAATGTACATCAATTGATAAGGAAGTGACTGAAAACAGAAAGGAAAACCTCTAGAAGATTGTTTACCCTTCTCAAGTGTGAAAACATTTAAAATTGTGCTAAACAAGTTTAAACACCTGGCCATGCCGGGACCTGTTTACTCTCTCTTCTGTGAAAGATAATAAACTCAGGAGTTCGTAAATAATTTTAATATTTTGGAATATCGTCTTTCCAAGATTTGCAGTCACGTTATGTTTTTTTCTTATTATGAAAATGTGTGTTTTCTTATAGGAAAGCAACAACGGGAAATCCTCGTGTCTACTCCGAGGGGAGATCAACCCTTGATTTTAGCACTGTAAATCCTTACATATCGTTAATAATGAAAATATATTGAGTTGAAACCTATGGTGACTTACAATACCAAAAATATATTTTAGGGCCATAATAAATTATTAATTACTTTTCTTCAGGAAAGCTCATAAATCGAAAATTCTGTTAGGAATAAACAAAGTTTAACAAATGTAGTTGATAGTTTATCTTGCTCTTTATCTATTTAATAAAACGTAGTTTATCGACTTGTAGAAGTTTGGTATAATAACATTAATGTTATATCAGTTCAAAACATACTCCCGTGGTACAGCGATATGTCGGTAGACTTCCAGTGCTAAAAACCGGGTCTCAATATGTGTGGTGGGCAGAGCACAGATAGCTCATTGTTTAGGTTTATGTTAAATTCCAAACAAACAGTACAAAGTAGTTTTCCTGATGTCAACAATACTTGAACTATGAATTATATTATTCTTTAGTTTAGCATTCGAACAACCTGACAAAGACTTCGACGAATGTCCTGATGGATACGCGATGAGATTTAATCTGTGTTGTGACCAGTATTTGTGACTTCTAATTTTAAAGTAAATCGAAAAAGGAAACACTGTTTTGAACAAACTAAGCAGTCAATTATTAATTATATATTTCATCCTGCATTTTATTATTAATTGTCAAAGTTAACACTATTTACATATACGGACGTTTTTTAGATCCATGTGAACCAGAAGTGAATGTCTCATCATTCAGTCCTTCTCCAAACAAAAGTAAGTTACTATACAAATGATGTTATTCAACGCTTATTTTCAACATGAGACAGTATGTTTAGAAAGGCTGGTGACAAGATGTCGTGACAGAAAAATGTTACTGGTCATTATTTTCTATTATGAAGAATACATCTCTTATCATTTCACCACCCGTAGCAAGTTTAAAAAAAACGTTTATTCACTTTGAATTGTTTCCGATAGTTTTTCAAGGTGTTCTCTTTCGTTTTTAGTTCTTGTAAACACTAATTATAGATTTCTATGAGTAGTCTATCAGATAAACAGTATTCAGTTTACAAATTGTAAGCAAGTCAGTATCGACAATCACGCATCTTTGAAAGTCTGAGAAATCGTTACTCTTGTCTTTTGTCTTGTTATAAATATATCTGAAATAAAGGTGTTTAGTCACATGTTACATAAAATTATCATACTATTTTAATGTGAAAACACAGTCAGTATATTTGGTTATTATAAAGTACAAAAACAAGAGATAAAATAAATTTTAAAATGTGATAAATAAATATATTTACTGGTATTATCACTGGAGAAGTAAAGCCATACTGACACTTCACACTTCGTTACCTGTACTGTTTTATCGATGTGTATGTGTATCTCTGTTTGAATGTTGAATGTAAATTTGATTCTAGTAACTCAGAACGCTGTCATTATATGGTTCTCTTAACTGTAGGTATAATATATGAAACATAATCTCCTTCAATATTATCACAGAACAAAAACAAACTGCTCTAAATTCATTTTCTTTTAACTTGTATTTTTCCATTTCAGTAACATCAATATTAGATCATCCCATTCCCCTTATGATTGGTGCAGCAGGAATAATACTTTTGATAACTTGTTTAAGGCAAGAAAAAATATTATTTTCTTATGTTTAGTTGAATAGATCTTAATATAATTTCTAAGATAATAATAGTTGAACCATTTGTGTACATTCTTGATGATAAATTTCAAGTGGCTGAGAAATCCAAAATGTTCATTAACTGGAATAATAAATAATGGTTACAAACACTTGCAGTAAAAAGAAATAAGGTGAAATTAGCATCATTAGTTTATAATAAACTGTAATTTATATGTGGATCTTCATTTAAAACTTAAATTATGGAACACTTTTTTCAATATTACAAGTTCTTGTAAGTATGTTATTGTTTAACCAGTTTTATATGTAAATACAATAAGGTACTGTGTGTTATTACAAATACTTGAAGTTGAAACGTGTTAAATATTGGCAACCTAAACTTTTACAATTAGAGAAATTGGAAAACACTTGAGATAAATACAAAAGGCATTTTCATTCAAAGAAGTTATTTTTAATTAATAATTTCCAATTTATTTTAATACGATATTTAATTAAAAGTGAAATTTATTAGCAAGTATAATATTTATTAAATTATCCCTGTTATGTTATAACATTTTATTTCTGTTTAATTACTGCCATTCAACATGTTGAGGAAGCCCCTGTGCCTCTGGTTGCTAAATATTATTATTTGTAGATTATAATTAGATTCTAATTTTAATTGAAATAACACTGATGTATAAATTATAGTTAAATTAAATCACTTATGTTATTTATTGGTGTTTTTCTTCTGTAGTCTTATAAGTTTAAAATGGTGCTGCCAGTCAGAAAGGGGGAAAAAAGATGAGGTGATCGTCGAGAAAAATACATTAAAACCACAAAACTCAATAGTAAAATCAAATAAACATTTAAAATACAATAGAAAACCACACAATATTATGAAAAATAGACCAAGGAAAGTGCGGTACGTTCAACTGCCTCAAGTAAGTAATGTAATGATAGAAAATGTCATCATATTATTCTCTTTCATAGTAAGAGCCTTGTAGTGGCAAAGCGGTAGGTCTGAGGACTTATAAAGCTAGAAACCGGGTGTCGTTAGCCATGGTGGGTAAAGCACAGATAGATCACTATGCTTAATTTCAAATAAACAGACATAAGAATAATGTAATATATCTTCAATCATGTATGTTAACTTACTTTCTATACATTTTTATGCTTGTGTTCTTCGTGAAGGTTAGACTCCGTTATAAATATAACGTATTAAGGTTATAAACTGTACTCTCTAATCTTCCACCTTAAAATAAAAGTTTCAATTTGATGGCACGGTATCACTTTTTGGATGGAAATTGTAGACGGTTTGAATGGACACCGAGTGATAACTACTTTCTCGAAACGTTGTATATATAATACAGGTTTCTTCTTTATCTCTGCAGCCATTTCCAAACATGCATGAAATTTGTATACTCACTTGACCCTGTTTATGCGTCATGTGTTTCCACAGTAAATGCACAAGTTACACAGCTACGGATGAATCTTAACCAAGTTTGGTGTACAGCTTCCCTGTATAACAACGATCACTTTGTGTCATGTCTCTTAACAACAAATGTTATAACCTGATATTGTTGTTTGTCTATAAACTGAAAGTATATGATGAAATGTATAGACAACAAAAGTGGAAAAATTACACATTTTCTAGTGTTTTAACATTTGGAAAGATATATATATGCAAAAAACGGCTCGTTTGGGTTGAGAAAATATTTTACATAGAAGAGCGAACAACGTTTCGACCTTCTTCGGTCATCGTTAGGTTCACAAAGAAAGAGGTAACTGACCGGAAGCTGACCACATGTTTAGAAAGGGTTGTGTAACTGAGTGTCGGAATGTAGAGGACGGTGTTATATGTCTCAATATATAATTTTATTATATTATATTAATATAGGTATAATGGCGTTCCTTTATATTGGTTTATTTTGGGTTAACGAATTTGCATTTATGTTAGCTAGAAAGTATTGGATTCTTTTACGGTCCACAGAAAGTTTAAAAATGTTTCATTTCATTTTTTATGAAGCTTCATTATTGTCGTGTTCTTCTTCCTCTTGCGTTTTAATTCAAATCTATATTCTCGATGTTGATAAATGTTGCAGCGCCATCTCGAAGCCAAACGGCTTCCAGACAAACCTTGAATGTTAGAATATTGAAATGAAAAAGCAGTCATAGATTAAGAACCACTATTGGAACTCAGTAGTAAGACCGAGTGCTCATTACTCTAAGACTGCTTTTAATACTTGTGGCGAGTACACACAGATAGCCAATTTTGTAGCTTTCTGATAAAAAACAAACAAATAAACATGGAGGAAACTTATTGCCCCACAATTTTCTCGATATTTACAATAAGCTAACTTAAATATGCATCACGCAATTTAACATCCTCAAACGTAAAGCTGTAAATACTGAAATCCTTTTTCATTTCAATTTCTTCTGTTCTTTATTGCTTTTGACATTATCATATTTTTAATATAACTTATGAATAATTGTTTACATTTTGTTCTCATTAGTACAAGAGGAATGTGATATTTTCCACATACTATCCCCAAAATCATTAAAGTTGTAAATATTTTGCTATATATAAGATAAACATTCCCCCATTTTACTCATTAAAAATCAATCATGGAGCCAATTAGTTTGTTTAAAATTTGGTTATTTAACTAGAAATGTTGATTGAAGACGTATTATTTTAGTTGATATCCATTAAATTGATATAAACCAGTTATAAGTTTTTGCCCTGTATAAATTTTCTATATAATGGTATTTAAAATCAACTTATCATGATTCTTGATTTTTAGGAAGAAACAAAGAAAAAAAAGAAACCATTTAAGAAATATAGAGCTTACAGACCACCTTATTTTAAAGAATTAAGAGATAAGTTCCGAGAAATCCCCACAACAGATTCTGACAGTCCATAAAACTATCCCGAATGTCTTTTCCATTCTCGACGATTTTCTCCACCAATCAGAGATACTGAAATGAAAAAGCCCGGGGCGAATGGAAAGCCCTGAAAAACCGCGTCCTCGGGTCTTGTGGAGTTTTTGCCTATACAATGCTAGAAGACCAGGCGCTTGTAACTGAAAACATCACCCCTAGTGAGTTAGATATTTTAGAAGCTGTTTCAATGATCCCTGATTATGAAAAGGCCCCGACAAATAAGTTTAATAAAAGAGAAAATAATATGATGTTAAAGCAAAAACTGACACAACCAACCATCTTGCAGACAAAAAATGAAAAAATGACCCCGCTTGTACAGCGGTAAGTCTACGGATTTAAAAAGGTAAAATTAGGGGTTCGATTCCCCTCGGTGGGCCCAGCAGATAGCCTGATGTGGCTTTGCTATAAGAAAAACACATACACACAAACACCCATACAATAAATGAAAAGTACACAATAGAAAGGAAAACAGAAAGAGCGGAAAACATGAGCAAGCCTGCTTCAGGTTCTGATAAAACTAAACCAAAGAAATGCGCTAGGATAATCGTGAATGATGACAAACCTAAAGAGACATTAAACTCTGATTTACTGACAACGGTTTGTAGATTTAAAATTCTTTTTCTTTATAGTACTCTATTATACAGCATCAGCATATAACCATTAATAACAAGGATCTGCTCTTAATATTAAACTTTCACTTCATACAAGTTTATTTATACCTACACATATATATATATTGCACTGAGCAACTGAAATATAATGGAATTAATAATACGTTATTAATGCTAATACAAAATTACTGTCATAAAATAATTACAACCATTCTCATATTTAATTTCTGTGAATATCTGACATCTTATTATCTGTATCTGGTTCAAAATTCAATTAATTTTTCATTTATCTTACGTTTACGATTAATATTTAGTAGAAATGAATTCACATTTTTAGAGTTAAAAACATTTCACTTTAATGTAATGTATACTGTGTCAAACTGTGTGACCAAAATCATATCAATGTTGCATGCTTACAATCAGTGTTGTTAAGATCCTGAGGCATCCACAACTACTGAAAAAGATGCATTCAGAGAATCCTTAATATTCAGAGTCATTTAAATACATGTAATTCTTTCAAAAGAGACCGATACATGTTCGATACTATTGAGGTCTGACAATTCTGTACCCTAGTTAAGCTGATCAATCATCTCTTCTTCAATATTATTACACGTGGGAAGACAATTATCATCCATTCAGCTGAAGTCAGAACCAAACGTAAACATATATGACAGCATATTATGTATCGTCTTAATGACATCTGGAGGTCAGAGTGTCCATTCGTGATTTTTCATTACCACACATACTTCCACTACTGATATTAAAGTGAGTTATTTTGTGTCTTACTATAACTAAAATATACCTTATCTCAGTAGTATTACCAAACCTCTTGTGTTTTTAACCGTATATACACTGAAATGACGTTCGGTTGCAGCTACGAATATCTGATTCTGTTTTTAACAGTTATCACATAATTGTAGCGAATCGTTAGATAACAGTAACTTACTTAAATGTGGACTTTATTCTTTTTAGTCCAGTACCAGTGTATTTGTACCATTTTGTTACACGTGATTCCACCATATCTTGTTAATAACACTTTGAGACATTTTGCATCAGTGTTTGTTTTTATAGTCAGTCAACTTTCATTGGTCTGACAGACATTTAGTGAAATATCCAGTTGTCTTCTTTTGGACTTTACTAAGATTATTGAATATTTTAAAGTACTATAAACTGTGTGATTTACTACAGTGTTACAACTATGATAAAACAGTTTGAAAACTCTTCCTCTTTATAATCATTTGTAGTTCAGATTACATAACTTTTCATGCTTAATTTATATAACAATGAAATGAGGAAAACAATTGACATTTATTTATAACAGTAGTTTTATCTTGTTTTAGCAAGTTAATATTTGTGAACAAACAATATAAATGTAAAACATTATTTAAAGCTATATCTGCTGTATATTACCTTCCTTGCTATTTGGGACAATACTTGAGATATATTTCGTAGTTTTGAGAAAACGTATATCAGACACCTAAAACCAATTTCATAACTTACAATTTTCATACAAACATTTATTTGGTTTTACTCATATTATAGTAAAACGACTGCTACATGAAGAATAAATTATATATTTTTAAAATGTTTATTAACTGATTATTGTTATTAAAACATTTTTTTTTCGATTGATGATTAATCACTAATTATAATGAAATCTTCAGGCAGAAACACCAGCTTCAAAAGAAATAAAAGACGATGAATGTATCTAGAGGGATATGTCAAGCAACATCAGGCCTCCCTCTACTAGACTTGTCTACAATGCTGATAAAAGTATCACTGTAAGACTTGGCAGTAAACCAGAACATCACCAGAGACACGTTTTTATTGTTATTGAAAATGCTGAAACCGAAACAAATTTATTACTGGGAGAGCTCCGAAATCAACACTCATGTATCAATTAAAATGTTGCCAAAGCGAACATAATCTTATTGTACATGAAACTAAAAATAATAATCAAGTTAAATATGTTGACATCCCTCACAAGATTGTTTTTACAAGAGATCCGAAACTGAAACCAAAACCCAAAAATTAAATAACCCATGGACTGCTCAAAAGCATACCATATTATAAAGAATTACTTTACCTTATCTCATAAGTTACATTTTTTACATTTTACTCAGTGATATAAATTATAAATAAAACACATATGAAAAATAAAGAATATAATATTCTCCTGGGTCTTCTCTTTTTTGCTGTAAACTGTCATGAAACTTAAGCTCACTTTTCTATTTACGAAATTATTACAATTAATAATGTTTTTATGTAATTAAATAGTACAACTAAGAACAGAGAATAATAATACACAGAAAACACTGTTCTATAAATGTGATAATATACGTTAAGGCAATCAGCTAAGCTCACCTGTGTAATCAGTAATTTCCATCAAAAAAAATTAAAACCAAATGATAAAATAGACAAAACTGCATAAAGAAAACAACAAACCAGATCGCTTGACAGATTGAAACTTTAATTTTCTATTGGGTATAAATAATGTAGTGTATAACTATTAGCATTTGTGAAAGATGAAATTGCAAGAGTTGGTCTGATTATCTAGTTAATGGTTTGTAGACGAATAACAAACAGAGCTATATCACCGTGTTAGCTTTGGTGTTAATTGAGCAAGAAACGTGGAGACATATGAGAAACAGACACATACTGACATTTATTTATATAAATTCAATGATAGTGAACATTTTAAAAATTCAACTAAAGCCCAGTAAAGTATGGCTGAAAGCTCCATTGTAGAAAACAATAGGTCGTAATGAACCTCCTTTACAAATATAAGGTAAACCATAGAAAATTATGGCTGATACCTAATGGCATAATATTCAAATTGTTTTTATAAGTAAGAATGCCATCTTTATTAATTTCAGTGAATATCTTGGCAGTTTTTCATCACTTTTATTAATAGGGTTACTCTAGAGCTCCTCTGTCTTTACGAGATACTATCAGAGAGATGGATCGTTAGTTCCAACTGATATATGAACGATACTACACCACAATACAGGTAGACCTAACTTTCAAATGAGTTGCTCAATTTTAGTCAAGAGTGAGATGTGGCAAGTCAGCTGTAAAGATATTGTTAGTTTAGTTACTGTGAGGAAAATATTCATGTTTGCGCTCCCAGTGGGGAGAAATAACTCCATCATTGATAAGGGTAACATGTGTAATAATCTTAGGTGGATCACGCATTAATGTACAATATTCTTTAACAAATGCTACATACATCAACTAGGTGGCATTCATGACAGTAACACTAGTAGACATTGATAACTATCATTTTCTCCCCCTTATTCATACCTGTGAGCATCACCCAACAAGGTGAAGCACCCATACAGAAAACACAACACTCCTACTACTGAAGCTGGAATCAACATACAGGTGTAAAATTCAAGTCAAGCAAAGTACAGGACTATCTTAAGTCCAAAATATTCCCTGAAAAAATTGAAAGGAACAAACACTGAAATGTTTCTTATCAAACAAAATATAGTGGATACAATAACTAATGAGACTTCTTATTTAAAATGTTGAACATTTTCAGTAGCATATAAAACACTCAGATCACTTTCAGTTAGTGACTTGGATACACCACCTGTGACTAAACCTGGATTTTAAAAAGATCTATTGATAACTATATTTAAGTTGAACAATAGTTAATTATTAAACTTCTTTCACACCTACAAATACATGGAAACAACAAACTATGGATATCACAAACCTAATGGATGCTTCCTCCATGATCAATTTTAATCAATACAATCTTAAACATAGACATCACAAACAATGTAATGCATTTCTCTGCAACTGAGACCAACAGTAACATGAGCATGTTTTAACATGAAAAATAACGTTAAAGACCTAACAAGAGCCCATTGATCATGTGCTCAAAAGGTGCCTCAGACAGCAGACAACAATTAAGGAAAGTTTAGTTCTTATATGCTTTCAGCAAAAACAACAACTTATGTTTGGGCTAGTACGGTATGTTTAGTATGATTTACATTTTATAAATTGTACCATGTAGTTTCCATGTACACACAAAAGCTTATAAGAAAACAGTTTTGGAAAAATAAACCGATGATAAACATGGGTGAGTTTTCAGTGAACATTTCACTGAAATATATATATATTAGCTGGAGTTTTAAAAGCCACCTAGCCATCTTCCCCCCAAAGCTATGGGGTTGTACATATTTTTAGATGCATATTGAGCCATCCTGGACAACTTTCAGTATGAAATAGGCTTTGTAAACAAAAATCAAATCACTTACTTGTCATTTTACCACATGAATCAATCTGACAATCACATAAACCTAGTAAAGTATTTGAAACAACATATCCAATTAGGTTTGTAAGACCTCTAGTTACACATTTCTAAATTAACCAGCTATGATTTGTCTTGTAAAAACAAAAGTTTATTTCACATTAAATCTGAATGAAGTTTTGTGATCATATGCAATAGATGTTTAAATATTGTATAAAATGCAACTTTACGATATATGTGCAGCTGTCCAGTCAACAGCTTTGTTTTTAATCCTTGAGAAGCACAACCTAATACTGAAGTATTAGGTCACATCTACCAGAGGTAAGACATACAAAATTTATTTCAGTACTGCTGAATTTTGTTTACATGCTTTTGGTTTCAAATAACTCATCTCCACTGTCCCCATCAGAATCTAATGCTGTACATTATTTTACCAAATTTAAAGTTTAAGTCAAAATAACTTAGGAAGAAAGGATATGTTTAAATTTAAGCATAAAGCCACATGATGGGCTATCTGTGCTCTGCTCACTGTGGGTATCAAAACCTGGTTTCTAGCATTATGAGGTATGTAGATGTATCACTGCCCCACTGAGGGAGCAAAAAAAAGGACAAGCATCTGTAATACAGAAATTGTTCCTGCGAGTAATGACTAATGAGAGTAGTGTTTGTAAAAATCAAATCAAGGCCACATATGGGAATGTATTGATTCATTTTGTCTCAGCCAAATCCAGCTTTTGGATTGAAAAATTCTGTGAAAAACAATCAACAACAAACTACATTTTCATTGTTACAATGATATCAAACAAAGCTTTATATGGCTCAGATATCCAACTTTAATGTTATATGTATCACAGGAGACAAAAAACAAATACAGGAATTATTCCAGTAATACCATGATTCTTGCTATACTTTAGTGTTTATCTTATTCTTGATATATATAAAACAAAAGGTTTATTTCTTTGTAGTTAAGTATATAGTTGCACAATGGGCTATCTGTGCTGTGCCCCACTATTGGTTACAAATCTTTAAATGTTTTGTTCCACTCTGAAAGTTAAGTAACTGCACATCTTACTGTCCTAAATAACAGATCTTAACACTTGTGATGGAATTTGTAAATACCAATATATCCAGTTAAAGAAGTGTTGCTGTAACAGCAATGTTTTTATTACCAGGCTACACATAAGAATGCTAATGTTATTTTAGACCTAAGCCTAAATCTAGTATTTAGACTGCAAATGTATATATCAATAGATATCCACACTTTCACTGTAACAATGATAAATAGAAAACATTATATAAACTCAGGTTCATAACACATGCAAGACTTGCAAAGTCTTGTCATTAGAATACCTGGAATATTTTATTATTAACAACATCAGTATGTGCCAAGATACAATTTAGAGCAAGTTACAATATTATATTTTTTAAATACATGCCATGGATTTCCAAACCTGGTTTGTTGAACAAACCAAGTAACATATGCATGAGAAACCTCATGTTAGCAGTCATTTTTGCCACAAAAACCGGTCTTGCAAACTAACGTATCACCTAATCTGCCCATTGTCCCCCTCAACAATAACAATGTCTAACATCATGGACAAACCTTGGAACAGAACATGTTTAAAATGGTGCTGTCTTTGAGAGTCGTAACAAAGGCAAGTTGGTTAGTTGATTTAGTGTTTTATGGCACAAAGCAAATAGGTTATCTGTGACAAACATCCGGTAAAAAGGTAAAAATAAAATAAATGTAGTAAAATTCATGAAAGGAAATGAAGGTAAAACAAAACAGCATTGAAAACATAAATAGCATAAAACCAATGTTGACATCTAGTCTACAATAAAGAGAGAAATCAGAGTAAAAGAAGTTGTAAAAACGACTTTCTCTAGCAAAATGGTAATGATCATAACCCGCCAGGAAGACCAACAGGTAAGTTCAAGAACCACCGTCAGTCACCTGAAGTTGGCCTTTCCAGTCCTGGTTCCGGGTTATGTGTCATAGCAGCCATTATCAAAATGTAAAATGTTTATCACAGTTACCAATTCTGAGGTTTATAGCATACTGACTGTTGCAAACTAATAATATATGCTATTTCTCAGCGAGTTTGATGACTATCTTTTATAATCATTAGACAAGGTTCTAGAAATTTCAGTTGGCAACAATACTGGCAGTTACTAGAACTTAAATACACATATCTTCAATTGATGATTCTTTACTCTAGAATCTTCTACAAATTTATATAACAGATGAGAATTTCACAATACATATTTAACACAAGAAGTGGCGTGCATTTCCAAATATTAATATATACTTAACTAAAACAAACGTTCATATTAAAATAAATATATGTTAATGAAATGCCGTTACAATCGAAACTTCGTGAACTAAACCCAGGTTTTGTTTGCTTGTTTTTGAATTTCACACAAAGCTACTCGAGCTAATCTGTGCTAGCCGTCCCTAATTTAGCAGTGTAAGACTAGAAAAAAGGCAGCTAGTCATCACAACCCCTCTTACGGATGTTTATAAGAGAATAAATGTTGAAATAATCAGAAAAATCGTTTCATTGAACTTGTAATTTCATGTTAACATACGTTAGCATTTTGTAGCAATGATCGTTATTTTCATTTTTGAGGGTTAAAAACTTTAATGATTCATGACTATTTTTATAATACTTATTTTTTGTGGTTTTTCTTTTTTGTTATATTATCTTTTTGACAATTCTGTACATTTTTCACAATATTTGAATTAAATGTTTGACAAACTGAAGTGATTTTGTACCATGAAATGCAGTGTAGGGAAAAGATGCATGTTGTGTGCGTTTTATTATTGCAAAGACACATCGAGCGATCTACTGAGCCCACCGAGAGAAATCGAACCCCTGATTTTAGCGTTGCAAATCCGTAGACATACTGCTGTACTAGCGAATGGGGGGGGGTTATGGTAGAGATTTCTTTTTTTTTTTTACATCCAGGTAAAGGAGAAACACCTTCTGTATTACTACTACCCTCAAGTAGAGGCAAAATTTAAGATTTAGAGTCAATATAAAAGTAGAGAATTGTAAAATGTTTGTCTTTTTTGGTGATTTTTAATGATTTTGAGCTATTTTTAGATGTTGCTATTTCTGGATGTTCTAATGACCTTTTTACATCTTTTTTTTTTAATTTGTTCATATCACAGTGGAATACAAACTATTTTTATTTATTTCTTGAGGGGCCCGGCATGGCCAAGCGTGTTAAGGCGTGCGACTTTGTTGTTTTTCTATTTATTTAATCTAAAATCATCATTGTTTCATTTTCTTTGTTTTCAGTTATAATATGAACGTTGATATGTATGTCATTCACGTGGCTTTCAAAATATTTCTTTTTCTTCTTCAGAGTTGTAGCTGCAAAAACATCATCGATAGCCAACACCAGATTTTGGATTGTTTTGAATTGCGCGCAAAGATACTCGAGAGCTATCTGCGCTAGCCGTCCCTAATTTAGCAGTGTAAGACTGGAGAGAAGATAACTAGTCATTACCTCCAACTCTTGGGCCACTCTTTTACCAACAAATTGTGGGATTGACCGTCACATTATAACTTGGATTCGAGCCCGCGACTCCTCAGATTAAGAGTCGAGTGCCTTATCCACCTGGCCATGCCGGGCCCAGATTTTGGAGATGACAATGTTTAAGGTACTAGCAAATATTGTTTCCAATATTTATGGCCTTTTTGAGTTCTTCTTTATTCATCATCTAGTAACCCAAAGAAAATAAAAGAAATCTGTAACATTAAATAGTTGGTCAAAATCATAAATTTGGCCAAGGAGAACAATATTATTCACACACTCAAATAATCTAGGTTACAAAATGATAAGTTTAAAATGACTTAAAGACTTTATAAATATTTCTCCTCGGGAAATATGTACATAGTGCTGTGGCGACATGTAACTGATAAGTAAATAAATATTTATATATACAATCCAGTTATGTTGCGTGTATGATACATTTTAATATACAAAGTTTGGGATTAAAAAAACAACTGTGTGCCTTTAATATGAAGAAAGCCACCCGGCGGAGAGCATGGTAAGTCAGTGGATTTGCAACGTGAAAACACGGGTTGCAACCTCGACGCCTGTGTTGAGCACAAAACAGATTGCCAATTGTGCAGCTTTGCGCTTATCAACAAGCAAAGAAAAATAATCCTTATCTTGATAGTAACACATATATTGATTACTTAATTATCAATTTATTTGATTTACTGAAAATCAGCGTGGGATGTTTGCATATTTTATAAACAAAAATAATGCAGATTGCATAGTGTTATGGAAGAAGAAATAGTATCTCACCCTCCAAGTGGTGCACAACACAACCAAAACACCTATAATATATTAATGTTATTTAATCAACATCAATAATTCTTTGACCAAATACGAAATGTTCAAATTATCTTAAGAAAAATGCGTGGAAAATTATTGTTAGACAAGAAAAATAAGTTGTTGTTTTTTCTAATGTGCAAATGCCGACATTCAGAAGGGGTGTATTGAAATCACTGGATATTTCTGAAATTAGGAAATTAGCTAGCACGCACATTTAAGCCCTCCTGATGGCACAACAGAATGTCTGCGGACTTACAACGCTAGAAACTCGGGGTGGGCAGTGCGTAGATAGCCCATTGTGTAGCTTCGAACTTAACTTATATCAAGTTAAAATCACACCTTTTATTATTATTGTATGTGAGAGGGTGTAGAGGGTGTGGGCAAATAAAATTAAAATAGGATTAACCGATTGTGAAGTATGACTAAACGTTTAGTGCTGAAACGTTAATGATAGAAACTGGTATGTTGTAAGAGTAGTAAATCAAAGAATAAAGTAGACCTTTTCATCAATTTTTTTTTCTAGCTTCACTGAAATTCGCGTTTCGTGAAAGAAATTCACAAGTGAAACATTTAAAACAACCTGTTCAAACACCTAAATTAATGATGAGTAATACAGTCTACAAAATAAAATTTAAATCAAGTAAACAACATACATTCCGCCCCTTTAGGGCCCGGCACGGGCAGGTGGGTTAACGCATGCGACTCGTAATCTGAAGGACGTGGGTTCGCTTCCCCGTCGCACCCAACATGCTTGCCCTTTCAGTCGTGGGGGCGCTATATTATGACGGTCAATCCAACTATTCGTTAGTAAAAGAGTAGCTAAAAAATTGGCGGTGATGACTAGCTGCCTTCCCTCTAGTCTTACACTGCTAAATTAGGGACGACTAGCGCAGATACCCATTAAGTAGCTTTGTGCGAAATTCAAAAACAAACAAACCGCCCCTAAAGGCATAGAACATGAGGTTTAGGTAATTAATTTTCTTTTATCTTTTCAGCATTACCAATGTTTCCCACTGGTACAGCGGTAAGTCTACGGATTTACAACGTTAAAATCATGGGTTCGATTCCCCTCGATGAACTCAGCAGATAGCCCGATGTGGCTTTACTGTAAGATAACACATACGCACACTGATGGCCTGTATTTTTAAGAAAACAAGAAAGCAGCAAATCAAAACATAAACTGGGTACTAATTCATCACTGAATTTAGGCGTAAGTAGTTAAAACTCATAAAAATAATTGTTTGTTTTTGAATTTCGCACAAAGCTACTCGAGTACTATCTGTGCTTGCCGACCCTAATTTAGCAGTGTAAAAGTAGAGAGAAGACAGCTAGTCATCACCACCCACTGCCAATTCTTGGGCTATTCTTTTACCAATGAATAGGGGGATTCACCGTCACATTATAACGCTCCCACAGCTAAAAGGGCGAGCATGTTTGGTGCGACGGGGATGAGAACCCGCGACCCTCAGATTACGAGTAGCATGCCTTAACTCGCTTGGCCATGCCGGGCCTAAATATAATTAAACATGCCATTACTGATTCATGTTTCTAATTACTTGTCATTTGCTACCCAGTGGCTCAGCGGAATGTCTGTGGACTTACAACGCTGAAAACCGGGTTTCGATAGCCGAGGTGGGCTGAGCACAGATAGCCCATTGTGTAGCTTTGTGCTTATTTAAAAAAAACAACAACAAACTTGTCATGTAGGTTTTACTGCATGTAATGTAACTCCTTATTTGAATTAATTTTGGCAAAATTAAAATCATCAACCAACAAACCGAATTCACTCTACTATGAAACCATGAATCCCGTGTCATAATATTTCTCTGTTGTGTGTGTTTAAATAATTCTTGTTTATATTGTTCAGTTAGTGATGAAATTACTCGGCGAATTTTTGCTTTGCAAGTCGAACAAAATGTGTAATTAAACAACGTAACATATGAAATGTTCCTGTCGGCTCTAGTCATTCTATTTTAGTTTACAATTTTAGATAAAATCTATGTATATATTGTATTTCTACTGTAAAAACCCAAAAACATAAAATGTTTACAGTGTTTTACGTCTATTTTTATCGGAAATGTTGAGTTGTTTTAATAGCTGAACTTAGTTTAACTGACACATAAGGTCAGTCGAACTAAATCTAAGAATACGTAATGCGTATATAAAAATAAAACAAAAAAGTTCTTTTTCTTTGTCCCTAAAATTAGGTTTTTTTTCAACATCAAACATACAATTCTGGAACATCTTTGTTTTTAAGTTTTGAGAAAAAAACTTAGTGAGTAATACAGTATAATATATTTATAATATCTGTTTTATCAGATATTATGTTAACGGAAATAAACTTCTTCAAACAACGTGATTTATTGAACCTAACGGCCCGGCATGGCCA
The DNA here is from genome assembly GCF_004210375.1 of Tachypleus tridentatus. Classification (NCBI taxonomy): domain Eukaryota; kingdom Metazoa; phylum Arthropoda; class Merostomata; order Xiphosura; family Limulidae; genus Tachypleus; species Tachypleus tridentatus. The sequence goes on along the minus strand of NC_134828.1, from coordinate 46,863,349 downwards.
AACGTGTTAAAGCGTTCGACTCGTAGTCCGAGGGTCGCGGGCTCGAATCCCGGTCGCATCAAACGTGCTCGCCCTTTCAGCCGTGGGGTCATTATAATGTTACGGTCAATACCACTATTCGTTGGTAAAAGAGTATCCTAAGAGTTGGAGGTGGATGGTGATTACTAGCTGCCTTCTCTCCAGTCTTACACTGCTAAATTAGGGACGGCTAGCGCAGATAGCCCTCGAGTAGCTCTGTGCGAAATTCAAAAACAACAAAAAAGCAATTCAACCTAACATTACCTTCACCAGTCTTTAGAAGAATTCTATAACTTCTGAGTCATTACACTTGAAAGCAAGTTGAAAAACTGTTGATCAAACAACAACTTGAAACATTGTTTACTTTAGAATTAAATCTGGTCTTATAACATTTTGAAAAGTCGATAATGTTGTATAATTACTGTGAGATAGCAGATTGTAGTTTTATTTTGTGACGTTTCGGTTACCATTAAGTTTGTACATTTTCGATCGTTTAGTTAAACTATGAATTTTTAATTATGTTAAAGTTCTAACTCACTTTCTAGATACAGCACGTTAATTTTGAGTTCTCATGTATTATGAAACCGAGACAAGTTTCCCCTAGCGGTGAGGTACAGATATTAATGTTGTGAAAGATTATGTAGATTTATGGTAATAACTAATCACATGAGATGCAATTTCGTGGTCTAATCAATCAGTAGATAAAGATGGCTAAACGAGTTAGTTAAAAAGAATTATTGCTAAATGTTGTTACTGATACAAGAAATGGTTCATTTTTGAAGCATTAAGTTATTCTCTGGTTCTTTCTTCTTTTGTTTGATATATGTTGATATCCATCTAAGTGACATTTATTTTGTATTATTTATTAATATATATATACCTAGTCCTGACCAGATACTGGCTTACTAACTCTTGTTTTGTACACAATAAAACTCGGATGCTAGTTGTTTTGGTTATCTGTTGTTATAATTTAATAAACTGTTGTTATTTTACACCACTTGAGCGGCGTTTTGATTAATTACGCTTTGAATTGATTCTCTGGCTAAATTATTACGAGAAAGATGAGTTTCTACGGAAAATGGTAAATAATTAAACTCACTTACAAACCCAATGAATAGATAGGAACTGGAGCACGTGAGTGAGTCTACCAATGTATAGGTAGGAACTAGAGCACATGAGTGAGTCATGTGGAATCGCACAAAATGAAAGTGCTTAAAGCTAGCTCTTTACTATCACACCTGGACAACATAGACTTCACCTGACGGATCGATGAGTGAACTAACATTTATAAAAGTATTCAATTTTTTAAAAACAAAACAACATTTTACTGTTTAAACTTGTGCTGAATCTATCGTTGCTTCACGTGGATTGACGTCATTGACGCGTAAACTGCTCTACAACCTTCAATAACGAGGAAATAGACGGTGAAACTTTCACATTCCAAATCTTATTATGTCGTGACTGACTTTAACATCTTGTATGTACGAGGTCTGTTCAAAAAATACGCGGACTGTTTGAATTGCGCGGCTCCAGTTGGTTCCAGGGAAATCCGCTTGGTGTTGCTAGGTTCGCACAGAAACTTTTGTTGTATCTGTTGGATTTTAGCATTGAAAGTCAGTAAGATTGAAGCCGTCCCACCAGAGGGACAAAATAATAAAAGAAAATATAGCAAAGAATTATGGACAGTTTTATCACCTCGAAAAACCAAAAAAAGGGATACATATATGAGTTAAAACACTTTAATTTATTAATATATGTTCATGTTTGTGAAGTTAACGACATTTTATCCTAATTATGTGAACATTTTTATTAGTCATATCTTCTTTATGAAAAGCATTGTGAATGCCTAACAATTTATTTTGCATGATTCCCATCATTTGCTAGTAACCCTAGTTTGGTGCAATGTAGAGAAAATTAATATTGATAAAGTTAAGTAAACAAAATTACAAGGAATGATTGCGTTGAAAACAGCAAATCCAAATCTTTGACTAATTATATTAGTTTGTTTTAGCCTAAAAACAAGCCGAAAACAAAAATAAATTAAAAAATAACAAACAAAATAAAAAACGCTGAACTAAATGAAAAGATCCCAGGATACAAGCTATGATGTGGGATATAAAATGTACCCTAGGTTTTGGAGGTGACTCAAGAGGTAGGGCCCACACTATGGTGGGGATACACCGTCTTAACCTCCATTAGCCAGTCTCACATAAAGAAAGAAAATAAAGGAATAGCAATAGATATAGAAATAGAAAATAGAAATTGGGAGAGCAAGATGTGGGTGCTGAAGCCCACAACGTCCCACATCCATATCACCCTTCACTGCTTGCAGAGAGTTATGGGAAGGTGACTGATTTCCAAAGTAAAGAAGAAAATAATGAATTGAAAAATAAATATAAGGTAAGAATAAGAAAAAGAAACAAACAATCTGTAACAGTTTCATCAACTGACATTCACACCTCAACTCAGTCAACAATAACTTCATCTCTGAAAAGTACATTGCTGGTATTTACACTTCATAATGATCCACAATGACTCTACCATTGCACTTTACAGCTCACAATGGTTAACACTAACTTCTAAACATTTTTCGTTGTTATCCGCTAGAAATGTTCAGTATATACTTTTTATCTAGGTGAAACATTAGCTAAATAGGCGACTAATTCATTTTCTCAGGTAGTTATTATTGATCACGCATGCGTTGATCATAATCGATCAAGTCTACTAAACAGGAGCCATTTTTGAATAAATCAGCGCCATCTTCAGGCAGACTGTGAGTGTCATATTTCTTATTATCATTAACCAATAAAATCCATAATTTCTCCATAGCCTATTTGTATTGATTCAGGAAAGTTACGGTTTGATGAAACAACAGAAAGTCTCATTCATTTATTACCCTGGCTTTTTTTACGATTTCCAAATCCCATGTGCGCAGCTGACACTTTATGCACCTGGCAGTTTTCTAGCAGAATTAAAACAGCTTTTAGTGTCTTCATCATATTCTACTGTTGGTGGTAAGGGCTTCTTTTAGAACACCCTGTCATGGTATTGTTTCTCAGAAGCCAACATGCAACAATAAATAAGAGATTCATCAGTTCACATCCATGTAATATATCTTAACCTGCAACCATTATATAACTTTCACCATGGAATTCAACCTTGCGAAATCATCTAAACTTATATTCTTAGTTAATGGGAAGTTTTAGTTCGCGATACAAATGAACTTAGATTAGCCAGAACGAGTCTTGTTTTGTCTTGGAATTTCGCATAAAGCTACTCGAGGGCTATCTGTGCTAGCCGTCCCGAATTTAGCTGTGTCAGACGAGAGGGAAGGCAGCTAGTCATCACCACCCACCGCTAACTCTCGGGCTACTCTTTTACTAACGAAAAGTGGGATTGACGGTCACATTATAACGCCCCCACGGCTGGGAGGTCGAGCATGTTTTGGCGTGACTCGGGCGCGAACCGGCGACCCTCAGATTACGATGTGCACGCCTTAACATCTAGGCCATGCCAGGCCCGAGTGCATTGTCACCAAAATGTGTTATAGTTGTTACAATGTAAACATATTGTCATCATTCATTATATCAAAACCTATTCATAAAATACTCATTCTAAGAAGAACATACATTGACATTCGCAGGCAGTAAGAGTGTGGAACATGCCACAACTGTAACCACGTCTAACCAATAACAAAACCTTAATTAATAAACACTGCAATATCTCCGTAATGAGCCATATCTGTCCGTTAATATTGTTTTGTGTTGGACAGGACTGTACAGCATAGCTGGCATATCTGCAGATGAAGAAACAAGACAATCGGTTTTACCAGTTAATGATTTTTTGCACGTGCGCATTAGAATAAGGTGATTTTCTTAGCAATCACGTAAGGTGTTACATTGTCATTGACTGTCCAATATTTTTCGTCACTATATCGCAGGTAGATGATGAAAAATATTAACATACCATTGCCAGTATAACTTACCAGTTGTGCTTATGGTGTTAAGTTTCTGTGGCGACGGTGAAACTATGCCAGTAGATGTATTTGTTTGGAGTTTTTTTTTTAAGGACTAATAATGTAATAAAAAAACTACTTATTTGTTTCTCTGGAGCAACTCCCGAATATTTTATTTCTCGTTTCTCTCTTGCTAGTGAAGAAACTATGGTTGAGCTATTCGACCATAAGTGAAGCGGCACGTGTACAGATGAATGGGAAAAAGATCTTTATTGATGTCTGAAATGTGTCGCCACCTCTGATAAAGAAAAGCCACACAATGTTCAGGTTATCTTTAAGCTTTTCTAATTGTGACCTAAATGATTTTAGATTTACGTTCTCTTTATCTCAGAGACTTTCATGATACTTGAATTGAACTTGTTGACTTACGGTCTAACGCATCAATTGTAACAAACTGAATGTTGCTACACACTTCTTTTTTTCAATACTTCCAAGTATTCCACTATCTGATCATTCTTTGTAGAACGATATAAACTATATCACAACCTTTTGTAACACAATTTCAAACTTTCATTCTTAAAAGACTGTTTTTCTGTTTCTTTATGAGGTGTTTCTCCAATAATGCATTTGTCATTTTAGTTCTGTTTTACGTCAAAGTTGTATGGCAGTAAAACAAACTCGAACCGTATTAAAGCCAATAACTTTATTATTTACATTTTGATATTTATTTCTTGTCACTGTTACGTCTACGTCTCATACGTCTATTACTTAATTTGCTATTATCATCTTCACTTTGACCTCGATCTGGCAGAGCGTGTACTACAAATTATCATTGTTTAAGTATTGGCTTACCAACTATAGCCAGGTGGCAACTAGCACTACTAATAATACACAAACATACATTTTATTTGTCTCTTTTGGACATATGTGAAAACTACACGAGAGACATCTGTGCTTACAATTTTGAGTTGCTAGATTCAAAAACACAACAACAACAAAAAACCAGCAACCGCTGGAAACTTTTGGATTTATCTAATCGAACAATGAAATTTAACTGTTACTCCTATAACACATCCATAGCTTCAAAATATGATGCTTCGATAACGGGACACGAACCAATAACTCTTTGCTCGATAGCCCCTTATATATATGTAATGTGGAAACGTAGCTACAGTCATTATAATATTACCGTACCTGTGAAACTAAACAATATATAGTAATGGTGCTAATCAAATGTGTTTGTAACTACAATGTGTATTTATGGAAAAAGAAATTGTGAATATACCATTATAAAATTCAGTGATCTGTTGTCTAAGTCTGATGTGTAAAATTGGGTCACATTTACTACTATGGAATCAATATTAATTTCTGTACAAAGTATGGTTAAGTAGCTTGTTGTAATGGTTTCACATCCAATAAACTTTCATACAGTTTAATCGATAGTTTCAGTAGATATAATTTTCATCACTTACTGACCACTTTGTGCCCCCTAGTGGTAAGCTTACGTACTTAAATTAATCTGCAGGTTGTTAACTCATTCCATAACAAGATGGTATTCTGTGTCGTGTAGCTTTAATTACCATGGAAGTTTATGGTTGAGTTAAATTTCTGAAGTTCAATATTAAACTTATCTATTTTATGCTCTTTGCTAAAGATAATTTTATACTATATAGAATGTATAGAAAATTAAATAAATATCAAGACATTCCTTTACTAGTATTTGAATGGTGACTGCTTTAAATTTTTATTATTTTATTCTTTTATCTATTATTTTCTTGAGTGGTAACCGATTTTTCTCTCTTTCTGTATCTTTTTTCTAAACGATTTTATAGTTTTAAATGTTTACAAAATTCTTTCATAATAACGATATTTTAAAGTAGTTAATGTGTGTGGTTTAAACTGGTAATTGTAACTATAAATTTATCCACATAGCAGTATCCAAATACACTAGGGTTCTGTGCACTGTTAACGTGCTTAAGACTTGTGGCTACAAAATCGCCAAAGAAAGAAAAAATAGCTTCAAGAGCTGGCGGTAGGTGGTGTTGACTAGCTGTCTTTCTTCTGAGCTGCCATCTGCATATTCACACCTCTAAAAACCGGATTTCGATATCTGTGGTGGGCATGGCTTTGTGCTGAATTCTAAAAACACGACCTTCTGAGTTCTAATTTACCGGACAAAATTATAGATGGCTGATTTACGATGAAAAACGTAAAGTAGAGAAATCACATTTGTTGTATAGAGCTTGTTATAGAAACAAGTGTTCGCGATTTTGCTTAAATTTCTTACCAGTGTCTATGCAGCTTTGGGAAGTATACAAGTAATAAATATAAAATGAAAAATGTAATCGCTACCAGTAAATATTTCACAAGTGTGTTAACGCGTTCGACTCGTAATCCTAGGGTCGCGGGTTCGAATCCCGGTCGCATTAAACATGCTCGCCCTTTCAACCTTGGGGGCGTTATAATGTGAAGGTCAATCCCACTATTCGTTGGTAAAAGAGTAGCCCAAGAGTTGGCGGTGGGTGGCGATGACTAGCTGCCTTCCCTCTAGTCTTACACTGCTAAATTAGGGACGGCTAGCGCAGATAGTCCTCTAGTAGCTTTGCGCGAAATAAAAAAAAACACAACAAAATAATATTTCACAATCGGTATTAAAAGATTTCAAGCAAAAAAACAGTGAGTATTGCACGAATGAAATACATTTGTTATAATAAACGAGTTATTTAGTGTTACGTTATCGTAAAGTGTCAGTAACATTGTTGGTCCATATCCAACAATAAAAAGATATAAGATTATATCTAAACGGTAAGGAAAACTTATGGCTATGACTTTGAAATACACTTATCACTATATCCCAACTCATAGCCGATAAGATAAAGAATAGCTTATCTCATATTCCAGGATTCGTTTGGAACGATAGTATCAAGTTGTGCTTTTGTTGATTCTGTTAATTAATTAAACAAGTGAATTTTATTAAGCAGCAGTAAATATCTAAAATATATATATATATATACTGCAGCGAAGTTGATGTTCGAAAATATATACAAAACATTGAATGTTAATAAGAAAGCATTATGAAAACTACATATAACGTTACAGTGTATGGAATCAACAGTTAAATAGCCTAATTTAGGCTTAATATCTTATTGTTTACCATAGATATTTTAAACTAATAATGAGGCAGGTTTTAATGGAATATCCTCATTTATTATCCAATTAGGTTTAACTTTATTAAATAAAGAGGACATAATATGTAAACCTCTGCATGTAATAAAACAAACACCTGCCTCAGGCCAGTTTGACAGTTTACATAAAATTAAAATAAAACTTCTCTTTATAGAAATTCTGCTTAGCTTTATTCTTATTACACTATCTTACAGGTCAAAATATAGCAGACAGTATTCAAACATTGACGCCTTCAAGCGACTGTCGATACTCTCGGCTGAATCGAAGCGGAAGAATCACTCGTAAGGCCTGGGTTACAAACTAAGGCTCATTCTGAAACACTAATAGAACCTTTTAAGATGGTTCTTGAATCTGGTCCAGCAACTCCAATATATTACACTTTTCTTCTTATTATCCTGAAAGTACACTTTCTAGCACAAAGTGCACGTTCCATTCAGTTCAGCTTTCCACAAGAATTAGCTTCCATAAAAACCGAATCTATAATAAATTTTATTCAAACATAGGCCATTGGTTAAAGTTCACACTAATACATTATTGATCCTAATGATTCACATTGAGAACCTTAATGTATTATTACAGCTTTCATTTCTAACTCTCAAATTATCCATTTTATTTGAAACCTATCATTATGGGCGGCGGTTCACGAACTGAGTAAGGAGTTGAGTCATTATTGTTCTAGGTGAACCAGGGATATCAGTGACATAAGCTGACAATTTGATGTTTATCTTCTTGTGTGTGTTATCCACATACTATTGTGGACACGTAAACAACAAGGACGTGGACATATAAAGAACTTTAAGTGAAATTTAATATACCTAGACAATTAAAATATGATGTCTTACTGCTATTGTTACAAACATTTAGAAGCAGACGTGTCTTTTGTGATATAATAATTCAAACAAGCGAAATAACCTGGACTCAGTTTAGTATTCCTCACCCATTGCACGTGCTTTCAAAGCTCAATAAAATGGAAACAAGTGCCGAAAACTCTGAGTAACAAAACCCTGACAAAATAACGGGTTACAAAATCACACACGTAGAGAAAACAAGACATTATTTAGAGTGATGTAACATTTCTTAAAATTACAGCGATACTCACAGAAAGTAAAAAGGGGGCATAATTTACCTATTCAAGCAGAATACGTAGGGTTTAGGCGTGAGTATCCAGGAGTATCCACAGACTTTTACTTAACATGTTCTAAAAAACAAATTTCCTCAGAAAAGTAACTGTCATAAGGACACCCGTAGTGTACTATTCATCAACCTAATCTGTACACTCATACACTTCGTTTCAACTTCGTAAAGCGGAAATTTCGAAAATTCCCTCAACACTACGTAAAGTTATGTGCTTTAATTCTGGTCGATCATTTCAAAATTAGAGAAAACATACAATGAGCAGAACTCACCGCCAACGCTTGGGTTACTCTAATGAAATAATGGACAAAATGCTTGTAGTGTAATACGCTAACCGTTAGGTCATTTTTATAGCAGTCAATACCTGCTTAAAGTTCTACTAAATTCTACTGTCGTTCATTTGACTGTTGACAAATGACTGTTGATAGAAGACTGCCAGTGCATTTTTACTACCGACAAAGACATACCATAACAATCATTCCATTTTAAGGGTTGTGATGAATAAAGGTATGATATTATTGGAATATTATGAAAGCAACTAATATCTTGTCAAAAACCTTGAACAATAAAATTACATCATCAAATTGCTACACTTACAAATGTAAATAATAATAGTGTACGTAAATAACAATAGTGTATGTAAATAATAATAGCGTACGTAAATAACAATAGTGTACGTAAATAATAATAGGGTAGTAAATAACAATGGTGTATGTAAATAATAATAGTGTACTTACTTGTAATAGATCGATACATTTGTTTTTCCAACAGTATTACTCAGTTACTTTATTTGTTCAATTATATAAACTCGTTCGTTGTACAAGAAAGTGTTTTGTTTTCAGAACATAATTATTTGCACCGGCAGTCATTTATTATGATATAGAAATATCGTGACACCTTTCTTTGACACCTGTTACACAAGTTGGTCCAGGTAGAGGTTGTAGTGTCAGTTTATCTTGCATTGTTGGAAGGTGAACGTGAAAGAAGAAAACACAGCAGTAAGTCTATGGGCCTATAACGTTAAAATCGGGTTTCGATACCCGTGCTGAGAATAACATTGTGAAGCTTTGTGCTCAGCTTCAAACAAACAAAGTGAAGAAAAATAGATAATTGTGACTTGTAACTTTCTAAAGGTTCCGGAGATGAAACCGATGGCATAAAGTTGAGAAATTAGATAATTTTGGTGGCTTGTTTTTTAGGTAAGCACAGAGCTATAAAAGCAGATATTTGTAGTTTGTCCACTACCGGTATTGATACTCACTATCTAGTGTTTCAAGCCTATAGACATACTGTCCTCTGAATAGTTTAATAATATTTTTAATGCTAATTTCTACTACCTAGAATGATAATTTCAGACCTTACTTGACTGTGTTATCACCTTATAACTGATGGCTTTTATGAAGTGAAATTATTGATACCATATGACAAACCTATTTGTGAATTGAAATAAACTATAAATTGTATTATGTTTTACGTAGTTTTATGAGATATGGACATTTAAATTTTCTTAAAATTAAATATGTCGCTCCAACTTTTGGTTAAAGACAAGATAAATAATCCTTATTAAAACTTACTGAGAAATTGATTATTCATATAAAACGACTTTTTAATATATCATTTTTGAAACTATCTTAACTTGAACAGTTTATTTCAAGGTTTATTTATATATAATATTATTTTCTTCAAGAATTATTCCGTCTACAACTTTTACAGCATAATAATAATTGCTTAATAATGAAAAAAACTTTCGATTTATTTACTAACTTGAATACTTGTTTCTATTATTGTAAATTGTTAACCTAAATGTGTCATTTAAATCTTATATAGTTGACTGCAAAAAAGTTATATTTTATGTTTATGGCAATAATTATGATCTAATTGATGGAAATATCAAACTATGTGATCAAATTGATGGAATGAGTGTCTGATCAAACTATATGTGATCAAATTGATAGAATGTGTGTTTGATCAAACTATGTGATCAAATTGATGGAATGAGTGTCTGATCAAACTATGTGATCAAATTGATGTAATGTGTGTCTGATCAAATTATGTGATCAAATTGATGGAATGTGTGTTTGATCAAACTGTGTGATCAAATTGATGGAATAAGTGTCTGATCAAATTCACCTTCTTGTTACCAAAAAAAAAAAAAACAGTAGTTGGAAATTGTCAAATTCATTTTATGCCATAGGTTAAACATGTATATAGATGTCAATTTTACAACTTTTAAGTATTTTTAAAACAAATTTAGGATTCAGAGGAGTTTTTTCTTTAAATTTTAAAACTTCGATCAGTTCTAACTCATCGAAACACACTTGTCACTGAACATTAACTTAGTACTAGTCTGATCCGCTGATTGTTATTAAGGCTTTGCTTGTATTTCAAGTAGCATCCTGCCTTTTTAAAACACATAATTTGTTTGTTTGATGTTAACTGCAAATCTACACAGTAAACCGTCTTTACTCTGTCTATCGAGGGCATTGAAACCCGAACATAGAATTATAAGCGTTTAGACTTATCACTAAACCATTGGAGGAGAGGAAACAGCTTAACTTGAAACTCTATTTATCTGATTTCATGACTGAAACGTTTAAAACCTGAGGAGGAAAAGTCTGAAAAATGATCAAAATATGTTTATCTTTGCCTCTTTTTCATCACATGTCGGTGTTCGACTTGTTAACTTATCCAGTTAAACAATACAGATAGTTAAAGTGGAAAAGTGAACACAAACATGTGAAGGAGTATATTACTGAAGTTGATTATTGTTATAATACAAATTGTAAGTTGTTATAAAGTGTTTGTTCTTAATAAAAGGAGAAAATGTTACCTTGATTATCTTTTAAACGAGTGTAACGTCTCTCTTAAACATTTTTACATGTGCTAACTGATGCTTTTACACATGTTTACATATAATGGATGGCTCTCTTATACATGTTTACATGTGGTAAATGATTCACTCACACTTGTTTACATGTTGTAAATAATCCTCTGTGTGTTGGTATACGGTAAATGATCATGCTACACATGTTTATATGTGGTAAATAATCCTTGTACAAAATGTTTATCTAGTTTATATGAAGTTATGCATATCTATAAATATTAATGAACGTCAAACAAATTTTAAAATAAACCTCGTTTTCGACTCAAGAAATAAGGATAATTCTTTATAAACTATGATATGACACGACTACTAATAACACTTCGGGCTAATACATTTTGGGTTCAAAATATCTAGACATTCATTATGCTTCTACTGAATTAGTTGTTTTCAGGGAAGAGACATTTATAGAAATAACATGAAATATTCAAGCAAATTCAAATTTGACTAATTTGCTACTAATGTTTTTACTTTGCATTTTAGTTTTGGAAACGAAAAAAACAGCAACTAAAGTCTTTCAGCCGTGGGGGCGTTATAATGTGACGGTCAATCCCACTATTCGTTGGTAAAAGAATAGCCCAAGAGTTGGCGGTGGGTGGTGATGACTAGCTGCTTTCCCTCGAGTAGCTTTGCACGAAATTCAAAAACAAACATCGTTATTGTTGAAGGACTTAACGATGTTCCATTTCACTATAATTAGAAAAGTGTGATTTACATTATTAGAACAACTGTCTTAAAGGATAGGAAAATGATAAAGAAACAAAAATGACAATTGGGAACGATATCTGTTTCTGCTTTGTGTGCCTAAAATTAACATTTTACTTTTTAAACACTAAAATACCAGTTTTCGATTGAAATGTTTCTGATTCATCTTGAAAATTAGATTATCTGACGGAAGTTTCATATTCAACGCAAAATTTCTAAGTTTCTGAGAAAATATACCACAAGAAAATGACACATTTCATAATACTTAGCCCTAGTTTTCTATCACTACACACAGTTAAATTACTTTATTCAAAGAGTTTAAATCCAATAAGATTTTCAGAACACTTACACTGTATATAGACTAATAATGTAAAAATAACATACAACCATAAGTTTTAGTACTTAAAGCGCTAAAATCCGGGGGTAGATTCCCTGCAGAGGACGCTGCAAGCGGCTCTATGTGATTTTGATTTAAAACAAACGTATTCATTTCGACTGATATACTATAACATATCTCAACTCACAACCTTTGAAACACGAATTGAATAAATAAGCAAATAAGTAACTGGGTTGAAGAGCATTCAAAATTCATGACAAGCACCTGTAAATGATTTTATGGTTTAAATGATTTTAACAGTTGTTTGTTTTTTAAATTTCGCGCAAAGCTAATTTAGCAGTGTCAGACTAAAGGGAAGGTAGCTTAGTCGTCACTACCACCACCAACTTTTGTGCTACTCTTTTACCAATGAATAGTGGGATTAATCGTCACATTATAACGCCTATATGTTTGGTGTGACGGGGATTCAAACCCGCGACCCTCAGATTACGAATCGGGTCTAGAAATTGGGATAAGATTACTGCATTAATTCTAAGAAATCTGGTTAAGGAAAATTGAGAAGTTAAAAAAATGATAAGACTTCTGGGACAGATAACATTCTCCCAATGGCTTTGAAGGAAGTTAAAAATCGGATATATGAGTTATTTACTATAATTTTTGTCAGTCCTTGAATAGTTGGAATTTAATTAATGTAATTCCTCCTTTTAAGGGAGGTGATAAAACTATTCCAATAATTATAGACCCATTAGTCCTACATCAGTTGTGGAAAAAATATTTTAAAATATGTTAAAACAAGCGTTACTAGGTCATTTAACTAAGTTTAAAATTTTTTTGGATGTTCAACATGGCTTCGCTGAGGGAAAATATTTTCTTAAAATTCTTTTGACTATCTTTGAAAAAGTTAATGGTTATGATTTTCAGAAAGCATTTGACACATAAAAAATCTTGTAAAATTATTTATGTACCTGTGAAGGATAGGTTAGTTAGTTGGGTGGAAGAGAGCAGAACGTTGTTATAAATGGAGTTCAGTCTAACTGTATTAACATCACAAGTGGGGTACCTCAGGATTCCGTCTTAGGACTTTTGTTCCTTTTGATTTACATCAATGTCAGAGATGAAGAAATGGTCAATAAGTTATTTACATGATGTCAAGGTTTTGGGTGTTGCTAACTGTGAAGAGGATTTACATCATTTAGTGAGTTGGGCAAATATAACGGCAGATGGGTTTTAATTATGATGAAAGCAAGATAATTAACACATGTGGGTTATCATAATTTGAATTGTAGCTATAATTTTGGTGGGAATAACCAGTGTTATGAAAGAAAGTGATCTTAGTGTAATACAGTGGAGCGTCATTAAGCCACGGACCAATAAACCGCGAAATCGCTTAAGCCGCTGTAGCAAGTCTTGTCCCAAAATTTTTGATGTATTAAATCTACTACCTGGCTTTTTAAAGTTTCTCACAATCTTCTTGTCTTTATAACTTCAAGGGGAGATTTAAAAAGGATTAGCTTTAATTTGGGAAATAAATAAAATATATTACAATAGAAATCGACCGTTAATCTACCTTATCCGCTCTCTATGTCAGCTTTATGGAGGCCGCCATTGTTACCGAATTACACCTCTCCATACATTAAAGTTAATCCGTGAAAAAAGTGATCAATAATTAAAGTATTATTTTTAATTCGATAATCCGATATTTTTATAGAATTGTATAAATATTGGCCACAAACCCAATAGAAATCACTTCAGTTTCTGAATTAATAGTGAGCATATCATATTGACATGGCGGCCCGCATGTAACACGGGAAGACGAAATTTTACAGGGAAAAGCAAACCATCGCAACGCATTGGTCGTTTGGGTTAAAACGGCACTTGTCAATTGTATCTGAATAGTCTATACATTAATATTATAATGATCACAAAATGGTTCGGATGAGGCTCCTCGGCGGAGCTGTTGGCGACTTCAGCTTTTCAGTCACAAAGGTTTAAGCCGCGGTTAAGCAGGTTGATCCCCCCCACCAAATACCGCGGCTTAATGGCGCTCCACTGTAATTGATCAGACTCTAAAGACATCCAAGCAGTGTGCTGTTGCTAGTGGTAAGGCAAATAAAATTTTAGGTTTTGTCTAAATAAATGTTGAATATAAGTCTAAAGCGGTTATCATTTCATTACATAGGTGGCGTACTACATTTTGAACATTGTGTTCAGTTATGGGCTCATCACCTTAGAAAAAGATATTGAATTTTTGAAAATGGTTCATAGATGGGTTACTGCAACAGTGACTGGGATGGAGGGGTTGTCATATAATAATAGATTAAAATATTTTAAATCGTTTTCTCTTGGAGAAACGAAGAGTTAGAAGAGATCTGAGTGAGATGTTTATAAAGATAATATAAAAATAAAAATCAAGTAATGGCAAAACACGGTGGGAAATAGAGAAAGTGATAATGTGAGGTAATATGTAGAAAATTTCTCTACCAGTGTAGAGAAATTTAAACATGAATGATACTAACAATGAAAAGTAAGTTGAATTTTAAATTTAACCTTGGAAATTGTTGTGGGATTGAGATTTGGCATCGAAGTATGTAATAATGTAAGCTTTTTAAGTTCCCTGTTTCAATAGATATATATCGAATTATCTTTGATGTACGTTAACGTCAGCTATATTCATAGATGGCGCTACGTCTTATATATATAACCAATAAAAAAATAAAGAATCTTACATTTTCTATAACACATCCTACATGCATTGTATAAAAGGCCGTATAAACGTCTTACACGTCTCAGACAGAGCTCTAGTATTACTTGTGGTGAAATTAAATGAAAAAAATGGCCATAATTATTACAATAATACATAAACTGAACTGAAATTTCTGCTTCAACAGCCACAACAATGCTGATAAGAAGAGCCTTTGAGGTATATTAACTTCCTTCTTTGATCCGTGACCTTTCAACTTCGGTCCGTAAGACACTTCTTCAGCCAATGACTTATGCTAATTAATTATATGAAACACTGTGAAAGAACATTACGATTTCGGTGTTGAAAGCGGGTGAAAGAAAGTATCCCTTCTGCCACAACTTTGGCCACTACCTCTTCCTACAAAGTCACACTGACCATTGCACAGTGTATACCTTGTTTAAAGATACAAATATTGAGTTCTCATAGCTTATAGAAGTTTTGGTAAGATTATAACGGGGAATGTAATAATATCTTATGTTATAAATAAATTGTGTGAAAGTTAGGACTTTTCTGTTGTTTATTATAGCATCAACCCACGCATTTTATTTTTAAGTTCATAATCCGGACAAAGGACCTCAGCTTGTATAAATCACATAAAACTTTTCTAATTTCTCTTTATTTAATAACATTTTCAGATTAAATACAAAACAAAACATTATTTTTCAAAAGTCTTAAAGAACAAAAGTTATTCAAAATTAGGCTTAAAAACTATTTTAGGGTGAATGATGTACAAATATGATTCGCAATTTTTACCTCTAAGCAAACACTTGAAATTATTTTATGGTTTATTTGTTTGCAATTAAGCACAAAGCTACAAAATGGGCTGTCTGTGCTCTGCCTACCACGGGTATATAAACCTGGATTCTAGAGATGTGAGTCCACAGATATCCACCTGTGCCACTAGGGTGCTTATTTCACGTCTCTTTGAAGGTTAGCGTAAACGAATGAGTTATATTATCATATTAAATTGTTATGGTGCTATGATTCATGTCTTAGAAATTTAATTTGGTAAAAAAGAAAACTCATTTTAGTAGATTAACAAGTAGTTTTGGAACTTTACTGCTTGAGTTTTGTTTTCCTTCATTTTGTGGTCGTTTTGTTTGATCCCTTTCGAATATTCATACAAAAACTGCATAGCGTACTATTCGACCCTAATTTTGATGGGAAAGACTAGAAAGAAGACAGCTAATAAATGAACTTCAACGTTTGCACTTCTAACCCTTGGTTTACTCTAATCAAATAGGAGGATTTGACTGTCACTCTTTTAGTGCATCCATGAACTGAAAGTGAGGAACGCGAGTCATTTTAATTTGTTTTTAAACAGGGGACGATTAACTGACCCCTGAGTGAACAATGAGAGACGTTAACAGTATATTACACTCGATAATAATTTTAACGGGCAGTAATAAATATCAGTTTATATTGAAACTTCACTAACTTGAATAGCGATAGATGCAAAATATTTTTTGGTATCGAAACAGCAAACACTATTCAAGACGATTTCATTATGACATGTTACGTTTTTTGCTTATTGTATTTGATAAATAACTGCTACTCATAATACACGACCCGCGTGCTCGACTTCAAACAAACATACTTCGATATACCACTGCCATCTATCGGTATATTTTTAGATACTACCTTTGCAAAGCAAAAGTTAGTCTAAGTTAAATAAGCAATGTATTTTGTATAATGACGTCTATGAATTAGACGGCCAACCAATACTGAAAGACAGAAGAAACGATCATACCCTATCATAAAAACAACAATTGTAAACTATAGTGTGTTTAATATATTATATTCGTAATTTCCAACAATTAAACATACATATAATGTTTCCTCTTTCTAAGTGTGAAATTTACCCTTCTGATTTCAATTTCACATGACTCTTTACATTATCACATAATACTACAAAACTCCTTTTATTTTCACATTTGTTAAATTAAATTGAATTTTATCGGTAAATTACGTTGAGAGCTTAATTTTAACAACAGGTTATGAGTAAAACTGAGTTTAATTTTTACTAAACTATGGCATAAAACTTCCATAAAACTATCTACTGAAGATTAAGTATTTGTAAGCCAGTTGAGGACTTACAAGATATCGTACATTTTGTAAAGACCAAATGACACCAAAGAACTGGAAATCACAGACAGCTTTTGGATGTGCTCAGAAGGTTTCATCAGGGCTCGGCATGGCCAAGCTTGTTAAGGCGTGCGACTCGTAATCTGAGGGTCGCGGATTCGCATCCCCGTCGCGCCAAACATGTTCCCCCTCCCAGCCGTGGGGTCGTTATAATGTGACGGTCAATCCCACTATTCGTTGGTAAAAGAGTAGCTCAAGAGTTGGCGGTGGGTGGTGATGACTAGCTGCCTTCCCTCTAGTCTTACCCTGCTAAATTAGAGACGGCTAGCACAGATAGCCCTCGAGTAGCTTTGTGCGAAATTCAAAAACAAAACAACCAAACAGGTTTCATCAGAAGACGTAACATACGTAACTTTAATTTGTTTAGAATAAAACGAACTAATTATATCTTACCATATTGACAGTAATGTAACAGACATTAATTAATAAATAATTGCACCTATATTGTTTTATAACATTTTTTGGGGGAGGGGGTGATATTAACCTCCTTATTCGATAGGTTACGTTCTGTATCGTGAACACTGACATCTTATTGTTTCATAAATATAGAGTTTATCGTAATTAGACTATAACGTTAACATTCTCACACTGGAAGAAATGTGAGATTATGATGAGATGTTACTTCTGTAAGTCATTTATCGAAGTTGTTTAATGATAAAAAATGAGGACAATGGTATACTGACTGTCTCTACTTATAACTAACATGAGAAGAGATGTGAGTACTTTATATATACCAATTGACTAATTGCAATGAAGCTAAAAACGTTCACAACTGTTAGAAATTTACAGATGTCTAAATGGTATAAAAATGTTCTTGTCACCTTCACTATTTTTACTGCATTAAAACTATTAAGCACAAAAAAATAAAAACCTTTAAGTCAGCCATTATCATTCCAATAACTGTTGAGAGTGAATTGATAGCCATTAGCAACTGAATTTTTAACTATTAAGCTTTATCCAAAATTCACTTAAACTTACTGCCTCCACACCATTCGAATGCAACTCGTTTTAAAGACCAAACATTCTGTTAAAACAATAAAACTCTTAGTTGAAGATGGCTCATATTAAATGTTTATATTTGTGTCCTACTATTATCACTATTAACCAAAAATGATGCATCAACACCGTAAATTTCCTTTGAAATCTTATACGTCTCAATCAGGTCTTCTTAAGTCTTCTTCCAAGAGAAAACAACTTGAGAGATTTCAATCTCTTCTTGTATGACAACCCTTCAGGCCCAGTCATCGTTCTGGTAACCCTTTTCTCAACTGTTACCAATTACATTTTGACCTCTTTGGACTTTTATTCAATATTCTAAAGACTCAACCTAAAATCTTATTTGCAATACTGCTGCCATTATTAACCTGTTTTGGTGGTTTTAGAGATTGTTACAGTTATTTCCATCCAAATTATACTTATAATTCAAATTACCATAACATACATGTATCATCTTGAGTTTTATTATAATGAAAACAACCCATCTGTCACTTATTTGCAAACTAACTAAATCATCTAAATTGTTCTATAAAGTATCAGCATCCTCTTCACAATAAAAAACACTCAAGATCTTAGATGTTACTGACTTGTTACTTATTATTGTTAAATTCACCAATTGAAACATTTCAATGTTATCGACACAGGATTTTTACATGTTTCTAAATCCACTAAATGAAACGTTTAGATGTTACTGACGTCGACTTGTTACTTATTATTGTTAAATTCACCAATTGAAACATTTCAATGTTATCGACACAGGATTTTTACATATTTCTAAATCCACTAAATGAAACGTTTAGATGCTACTGACGTCGACTTGTTAGATATTATTCATGAGTCCATTAATTTGTTTGTTTGTTTTGAATTTCGCGCAAAGCTACTCGAGAGCTATCTGCGTTAGCCGTCCTTAATTTGGCAGTGTAAGACTAGAGGGAAGGTAGCTAGTCATCACCACCCATCGCCAATTCTTAGGCTACTCTTTTTACAACGAATAGTGGGATTGACCATCACATTTTAACGCCTCTCTCGGCTGAAAGGATAGCATTTCTGGTGTTAGAGGGATTCGAGGCTTCGACCCTCAGATTACGAGTCCAACGCCTTAACCCACCTGGCCATGCTGGACCTAAGTCTTTTAATTAAAACATTGAAATTTTGGAAGTTCTTTTATTTTAAATGGGAGAACTTACACGATATACCTGATTATGTGGCCATACTTTTTAAAGATACTTATAAATAATAACTCTAGAACACCGTTTGTGTCATCAGAGAGGAATTTATATGGTGTGGATAAAATTACTGAACATTTGTTTGTTTTTGGAATTTCGCACAAAGCTACTCGAGGGCTATCTGTGCTAACCGTCCCTAATTTAGCAGTGTAAGACTAGAGGGAAGGCAGCTAGTCATCACCACCCACCGCCAACTCTTGGGCTACTCTTTTACCAACGAATAGTGGGATTGACTGTACCATTATAACACTTTGCCCTCCCGGCTAAAAGGGTGAGCATATTTGGAGTGATGGGGATTCGACCCTGCGATCATAATATTACGACTCGAGAACCATAACCTCCTGGCCATGCTGGGTCACCAGAGAAACAGAAAAATGACCCTATTCTGGCAGACATTTTGTGTCATAAGTTGAGTTATTATGGTGCCGGGCCACCAGAGAAACAGAAAAATGACTCTATTCTGAGAGACATTTTGTGTCATAAGTTGAATTATTATGGTAGCTCAGAATTAATCCTTTTCCAATACCGAATCCATTCTGTCGATGTGATAACAAACATCGTTGAATCCATTCTGTCCATGTGATAACAAACATCGTTGAATCCATTCTGTCCATATGATAACAAACATCGTTGAATCCATTCTGTCCATGTGATAACAAACATCTCTGAATCCATTCTGTCTATGTGATAACAAACATCGTTGAATCCATTCTGTCCATGTGATAACAAACATTGTTGAATCCATTCTGTCCATGTGATAACAAACATCGTTGAATCCATTCTGTCCATGTGATAACAAACATCGCTGAATCCATTCTGTCGATGTGATAACAAGCATCGTTGAATCCATTCTGTCCATGTGATAACAAGCATCGTTGAATCAATTCTGTCCATGTCATAACAAGCATCGTTGAATCAATTCTGTCCATGTCATAACAAACATCGTTGAATCCATTCTGTCCATGTGATAACAAACATCGTTGAATCCATTCTGTCCATTTGATAACACACATACGGACGTCATGAACTAGATTCTGAATAATGTTAAATACTGACACATTTAAATAGAATATCATGAAGATGTTACATTAATGTGGTGTACAGGGAATGAAATTCACCTTAAAACTCACTATGTACGATCATGATATCGGTTGATGAACTGCTTACAAACTGTGGTCTGCCAGGGATAGTGAACACGAGTAGTCATCTCGAGATAAACTGCTTACAAACTGTGGTCTGTCAGGGATAGTGAACACAACTGGTCATCTCGAGAAAAGATACACAAATTAGAAATAAATGAAACTGGATTTATCCTATGTTGAATTGTGTTGAATCAAAAATGAGAAAATCGTAGGTTAGACTCACTTGTGAATTGCCTTATAACGCCTTGGCCACGCCCTTTTTACTTCTCGCGAGAGAAATTAGTCTTGCAGAAATATACTATTATAATTCAAGATATTAAACTGTATAATAATATTCCAGAGTGTTTCGTTTTGCCCAAACAGACTTTAAGTGTTTATGTTGTTGTGTCGGTTGTTGTCAAATCTCGGCATATTTCCTTGAGGTTTCAGTTTATTATCGATTGACAAATATGTTCTGTTGATATTTTACAAAGTAAGTCATCTTATTTCAGAGTAAGACTTACCACCTTGACAAAGAAAATGACGAATTTTAGGTCTGTCGCTGACAGAGACACCTAATGTTTTTAGGTCTATCGCTGACAGAGACACCTGATGTTTAAACAGAGACACCTGATGTTTAAAACGAGTATGTTATTGACAATATTGTCAGCACACATACTTGTTTGAACTTCTTGTAAAAGAACTTCGTATTTATGTTCCATTCTGAAAGTTCATTCTCGAAGGTGACGGGAAAAACTTTGAATCAATATCGATTATAACGTTGTATGATATTTATTTACTATTTTATAAACCTAATTAGTTGTTATTTTTTTAATTCGTTAAGTTCCTTACAGTACGAGGCTTGGTCACAGGTAAGGGGAACTTGAGGGTCAGGATTCGAGGTAAGGGGAACTGAACCTTCGTTGTAATATGAGGGGGAGGTCGCAGATTCGGTCTAATCCCTCTAACACCATATTAAATGAACCATGAACCCTTGTGGGAACTTACTACACATTAAATGAACCATGAACCCTTGTGGGAACTTACTACACATTAAATGAACCATGAACCCTTGTAAGAGGTTCGTACATATTAAACGGACTATAAACCCGTGTGGGAACTTACTACATATTAAATGAACCATGAATCATTGTGATAGAGTACGTACATCTCTACTATAAACATTTCTGCTGAATCACTTCTCATATTAAGTGAAATATACTCAATGTCCAATATTAAGCCCCCACGTGGTTGTCAGAACACAGATAGACCATTATGCAGTTTTATACTTAATTTCAAACAAACAAACTGTACGAAGTTCTGTAGCTTCATTCTCTTTGATGCCAGATTATTTGGTAATAAGCCCTATAGGACTGACTTTCTTTGATGCAATATTTGGTATTAAGCACAATAGGTTTACATTCTTTTTGATGTAAAATTCGGCATTAAACCCAGCATTTTCGGTATGAAGTCCGGTAGTTTTGATTCTTTTTTATGTAATGTTTGGTATTAAACCAATAAGTTTAAATCCTTTTTATGTAATGTTCCGAAATAAACACAATAGATTTGATTCGTTTTGATGTAATGTGTCGTATTAAACCCAATATGTTTGATTCTCTTTGGTACAATTTTTCGACTCGGATTACGAGTCGCACACCTTTTACGCTTGGCCATGCCGGGCCCAAGAACAAAGTGTGATGGGGGATGCGAACCCGCAACCCTCGGCTTAGGAGTCGAATACCCAAACCTGGTTAAAAAGATGACTTCCCTCTAGTTTATCACTTTACAGTTGGGGATTGCAAGAGTAGATATTCCTGGAGTATCTTTGAAAGAAATGAAATGTAAGAACTAACCACAACAACAAACAACTTAATATCTTGTGTTTTATAAAATTGAGTTACAATTTCAAAATATCCTTTAATAAACAACTTGTTTTTTTTTTTTTGTATTACCCTCATTTAAACGTGTTGATTTTGGTTTCATCATTGTTTAAAAGTTTTGCAGGGTTTTGTTTAATTTTCGTCAAATAATTGTTTTCCCATAAACTTTGTTAATGACTTTTTCTATCTTTTGGGTTTTATTATCTTTGAATTTTTTGGAATTACCGTGTTTTTAATATAATTTGTTTCCGACCCGATGTTGGAAATACATGTTTTAATAAATGTAAATATGTAGATACTATCTCTAGGACTAGCCATTAAAAATGACATAAAATGCAGAAGTTCCATTATGCCTTTTTTCTATGATGAATTTTCTTAATGAACACATACATAATCAAATGAAACTTGACTATATTTCCACTTATCCAATCAGTTACTATTTGTGGCTGGCATCTGGAATTATAAGGCGCCTCATCTGACGCTTTATGATAAGGACAAATACAATTAGTAGACAAATACAATTAGTAGACAAATACAGTTAGTTGGCGTATAAAGTGGCTGAACCCTGATGTAATTATAAAGAGAGAGTGAGGAGGAAGGAAATCAGCTCGGGGTTTGAAAGAACTATTTTATATCTTTACAAACACTTCTTTAGATAAACGTATCCTTATTCGTCTTGAATCACCAGTTGTTGAGGATCATAATGTAATTGTACAATTTCTCTTTTGAGTGGTCATCCAATAATTGAATATTGATTTTCTAAATGAAATTGCTTTGCTCTATATACTTTTGAAGATGTTTCGAATGTTACGAAGATCCTAAACTCGATCTCTTCTATAACAATATAGCTTTAATTCCTAAAACCAGACTGTTCTTGTGCAAAAAAAATAAAATAAATCAAACTAGACATTAAAGTTTTTACTTGCACAGTAATTTATTTGTAAAATTTAAAAAATATATAAGTTAAATTTTTGTAATAATTCTACATGGTTCGGTGGAAACAACTCCACAATTTTCCAGATGATGAAGTAAATATAAAGCTTCTCATCAACATGAGGCCCCAGCATGGCCAGGTGGTTAAGGCGCTTGAGACGTACTCCGAGGGTTGCGGGTTCGAATCCCTGTCACACCAAACATGCTCGCCTTTCAGCTGTGGGATAGTTATAATGTGACGGTCAATTCCATTATTCGTTGGTAAAAGAGTAGCCCAAAAGTTGGCGGTGGTTGGCAATGACTAGATGCCTTCCCTCTAGTCTTACATTGCTAAATTAGGGACGGCTAGCGCAGATAGCTCTCGTGTAACTTTGCGTGAAATTCGAAAACAAATAAACAATCATCAACCGATGCATTTATGTAATTAACATATTTTTACAATGGTGCCATTCACAAAAACAAGCCTCCCAGTGGCTGAGCGGTATGTCTGCGGACTTACAACGCTAAAGTCCGGGTTTCGATGCCCGTGGTGGGCAGAGCACATTGTGTAGCTATGTGCTTAATTCAAAACAACTACAACAACGATTTCAAAACATTACTTCCATGACTCCATGGCCTAAATCTTTGTTTATATTAATTCTATTTTTAACAATTTCTAATGATTGTCATATATTTAGTTCAACTGTTTCGGTTACTTGTTTAAATACTTTTACAATATTCCAGTCAATAACATGTGTAGTGTACGAGTAATCGAGAAAGTTTGTTCCTGAATCCAAGAGACTGTGGATTGTTGGACGAAATGTTTGTATAGTAATACAACGTAGAGAAGGTTATATGTAAAAAGCGGTTGGTATGGGTAGAGAACAAGAGTTGGCGGTGGGTGGTGATGACTAGCTGTCTTCTCTCTAGTCTTACACTGCTAAATTAGGGACGGCTGGCGCAGATAGCCCTCGAGTAGCCTTGCGCGAAATTCAAAAAACAAACAAACAAACAATGGATAGAGAAAGCACTATGCAGAGGAGCGAACAACGTTTCGACCTTCTTTGGTCATCGCCAGGTTCACAAAGAAAGAAAGAGGTAACTGACCGATAGCTGATCACATGTTTGAAGGGGGTTATGCAACTGAGTGTAGAAATGTGGAGGGCGTACTTAGAAGGTTTGATTGTATTATATTATATTATTGATATAGTTATAAAGGTGTTCCTTTGTATTGGTTAATTTTGGGCTGGAGTTGTTGTATAAGTAAAGCTTCTTCAATTTTAAGTTTGTTTATTTATTTAGTATTTGGGTGTTTTTTATGGTTATGTTGTGTTTATTTGATTTGCAGTGTTCGAAAACTTTTGAAAGTGACTTTTTGTGTTTTTTTTAAATATATATTTTTCTCTGCAAATGGGTTGTGTCGTCATCACGAATTAAAGTAGAGAAGGGTTGTCGCTATTGCTTTGTTGGCAACTGTGAACCAAAGATATTTCGTTAGACCAACCCCCCGCTAGTACAGCGGTATGTCTCCGGATTTACAACGCTAAAATCAGGGGTTTGATTCCCCTCGGTGGGCTGAGCAGATAGCCTTTGTGGCTTTCCTAAAAGAAAAACACACACCCTCGTTAGACCAATTCTTCATATTCAACTTCAAGGACTCGATGTTTTGTTTTGAAACATTCAATAAAACTTTCAAAATGTATAAACGTTTGGGTTGAGAAAATTGTAAAGGACCGAACAACATTTCGGTCATCGTCAGGTTCACAAACCTACATAAAACTTTTTTCAACCAAAACCAGCCGTTTTTACATATATATTTTTCCCTACAACTGGGTTTTCTCGTCATCACTGATTACAACTTCCAAAATGTTATTTCAATGTTGATAAACTTTTCCAAGAGTAAGACTATTTTTACTGAGGACAGTTATTTGTCAACCTTGAACTGCACTGTGTGAATGGTTTTCAACATCCTCATAACATCTATGATGCTTTGCGAGCCTATTAAAAACAATAATAAATGATCTTCAACTATATCTTACGACTTTCCTTATATTAGGCGTAACCACGATCTAAAACAAAGAAATTGCGTCTAGTAGGATGAATAAAGTTTATTTTTGTTATTATTGTTTGTACATTGACCTCTTTTGATTAGGGATTAATGTTTCTGGTTAACCCCCCTTTGTAACCGGTTTAACTGAAAAACCTTTGGGATTGAGCCCCTAAAGCTTGTATTGCTTGTAAAACTTACGCCATCTAAAGTCTAGGATAACCATGACTTCCACATAATTTCTGTCGGTTGGTATTGACTTTAGTGTAACTTTCACCGGCCTTCTCGAAATCAATGATTTTAGAGGAGGTTATGATCTTCACACATGTTGGAGAAAACTCGTTTAAGAACACAGCTTTCTCTATAAAGGTAAACACAAAACATTCATTGTTCTAACACCAAACATCGTTTAAATATAATGTTTGTGCTTATTGTTTGTTACCGTGATGAACAAAACGATCTGATCGATCGATTTCCGATCTTAGGATCACTTTTCATTTATTTAACGATCACTCTTTGATAAACATGTTCTTCATGAATTAAATCTTATCTGGATAAAATACACCTTATTAATTTTTAATAATTTACAAAATGTCTTCTGTAAGATAAACCATTTACATCTAGGACAATGCTGTCCACCCGAATTACAAAAATCAAACACCCAACGAAGATCAACAGTATACATTATTGAAAGCACCAAAATATGTAGCCATGCTATTGATAGTCTTAGCTTGTTTAAAATTAAGTACTAAGCTACATAATGGGCTATCTGTGCGCTGCCCACCACGGACATGGAAACCCGGTTTTTACGTTGGGATTCCGAAGACATACTACTAGGAGCCAAATTTTTGGATATAATGAAACCATGTAAACGTTAAGTGCAGGACCAAACAAGTAGGATCATTGTTTATTTGTTTTGAATTTCGCGCAAAGCTTCTCGAGGGCTATCTGCGCTAGCCGTTCCTAATTTAGCAGTGTAAGACTAGAGGAAAGGCAGCTAGTCATTACCATCCACCGCCAACTCTTGAGCTACTTTTTTACCAACGAATAGTGGGATTGATCGTTACATTATAACACCCCCACGACTGAAAGGGCATGTTTGGTGCGACCGGGATTCTAACTTGCGACCCTCAGATTACGAGTCGAACGCCTTAACAGACTTGACCATAAGTAGGATCATGAAAACAGATCCGCTAATTATTTTAGAAATCTCTTGTAGATTTATTCGTCTATTTCGGATAATTTCTGTAAACTGGGATGTGTATTCCCTCCTGGTGGGGAATACATGAGAGTGTTGAAAGTTTGTTGTTTCAGATATTCTTTATGTAAATTAACAAGTATCTTGAAAAGATATTGTTTTACATTAGTGTTTAACTGTTATTATGACACCAAATAAGTATAAATTTGCTGGGGTGATTCATAGGTAAATCCGATGATTCATGGTTCGCGTCCTATTATTGTAGAAATGCGCTCTCGTGTCGTTGTGCTACTGAAAATTTGTAAATAAAAATCTCTTCCATCTTATGATTTTATTTATTTATGGGTTGTGTCATTCTGACGAGAAGAGGACATATTCCAACATTATCAGACTATACTTTATGAATTATGGTGAGAAGAGAATATATTCCAACTTTATCTAACTATACTTTATGAATTATGGTGTTTGTTTATTCTCACTAAAACACCTCGATTTACGTTTCACGTTCTAATACGTATTTTTACATCATCTGAGAAAGTACGAAAAATGTACAGTTATTGGAAACGTTTATAAAGTTGTTAAAAGTAATTAATTCTGGAGAAGAAACTCTGCAAATCAAATTACAAATAGTCTTTTACTAAACCGAGTTCACTGCGGGTTTTTCCTTCCTAACTTTTCTTACTTCATGTACTACTACGAGAAATCAGAGTAGCAATAATAAAAACATAAAGAGGTCTGTGAAAAGAAGCGGACATGTTGTGTAACAAATTTTAGGCCTATTGGTATTTCTAATGTTTCGACAGCTTTGGACTTTAAGCCGTAAATTCAAAACAAACAAACAAACGTTCACAGAGATTGTAGCCAAGTGTCGGTTTCAGATTGTGTTCTTAGACAGTTCCGGTATCCGACTTTTGAATGTGGTCCTTCTTGTTAGCTTGGCTTAAACCTGAATTAGAAACAAACAAAAACATTTTGTGTTCTTAATTTAAACTTTTAAACTTAAATTATCATTTGATTTGTCTAATGTACTGTTTGTTTTTCTTTGCTTTAATATAACAGCAAAATGGAAAATATTTGAAAGAGATAAATAAATAAATACAACAAATATGTTGTGAAAATGAAGAGAGTGAGTATATGTTTACATGCCACTTCTCTCGTTTTGTGAATAACTTAAAGAATGAACCGGACTGAGTGAAGACCGAAGACCTCCTCTTACGTCGTTTTAATGACAAAACACCGCTAAAGATTTTTCAAAATAATGTCTCTCTGCTAGTATTTCACAATGACAGATAGATCATATTTTTTTTACTTTCACAACGAACGATGGAATATATATTTTACTTTAACATCAAAAAATATGCTACATCTTTTACTTTGAATGTGAAAGATAGACAATATATATTTTACGGCGACGAACGAACAACGGATTTTAGTGTTATGAGCCCATAGACTTTCTACTGTCCTACCGGCAAATTAGAATATGCTGATACTTCGATTACTTAGACTAGTGAAGAAACTAGTTAGAATATTAATTATTTTATATATCTTGCAGTACGTCTTACTTGACGCAATCTGCTATGAAACACCACTTTGAAATACATAATTTTAAAAGACAACTATTAACCGAACCAGTACAGATTTTAATATGAAAATAAAGTACGTAGTTTAAGTAGATGATCCGGTATAAGACAGTGTATAAGACGACAGTTTTTTAGTCTTAAAACAATGTCTGATTTCACCTCTCGTCTTATAAGACCTATGAATACATAGGCTCAAAAGTAAAGGTATAGTAAGAACTCTCCGGTCGGTAGCATATTTATCCAAAATTGTGTAGTTTATTTTACTTTGTTTTTAGTAACCCCCCAGTGTGGTGGGCAGAGCACAGATAGCCCATTGTGTAGCTTTGTGCTTAATTCAAAACAACAACTTTTTTCAGCAAATGAGTCGATATCATGCCATCTAGTGTGTTATAATGACATATTTGTCTCGAGTTTTTACACCTAGAAGTTATTTCTCAAACGTGTTAATTACAATTAATCAAGTCATTTTGATCTGAAATGTTTTGATCGTATTTGTCATAGTAAAATATTGGTAATATTGTATGTAGCACACGTTACTTTTATTAACATGTTTTTATTGCTCTTTTTTAATTTCGCGCAAAGCTACACGAAGGATATCTGCGCTAGCCGGTTCCTAATTTAATAGTGTAAGACTAGAGGGAAGGCACAGCTAGTCACCATTATCCACCACCAAAATGTAGGCTACTTTTTTACCAACTGATATTGGGATTTACCGTCACATTATAACGCTTAAAAGGCAGAAAGGGCGAGCATATTTGATCAGATGAAGATTCGAACAAGTGACTCTCAGATTGCGAGTCGAGCGCCTTTATCACCTAGCCATGTTAGGCCCAATATGGTTTTGTAGAACATCTTAAGGTTTAATATTTTGATTATATAAAACGATTTAAAATGTAATGAAAACTTCGTAAAGTTGCTTGTTACATGTTTGTGATATAAAGAAGGCCGGATTGAGCTGTGTGTAGCATTTGAATTGCATGAAAAAACACAATCGTGGTTATATTGAATATCCTAGAGTTCATTGTTTAAAAGTGACACATACACTTTACAAAAGTAGCATCCTAGACTTGATAGACCACAGAGGTCATGTTATACACCGAACTTTAAAGAAATACACTGAACCTGCTCAAAAAATCCAAGGTCGTTTTATATTTGGAATCATCTTATACACCGAAAAATATGTTAGATGTTACAAACTTAACCAACTATTCTGGCTAACTATACCGTTATCATTAATTGTTACAGACAAGAAACAATTATAAATTAATTAAAATCATTATACTTTATTGCCACATGTACTACCCTATAAAATAGTTTATTCTCAGTTTAGGTAATATATGTTAATTAATGAAAGTTAAAACACCACATTACATAATTATCAAACATACAATACATTGAAAACGTGGGGGCGTTATAATGTGACGATCAATCCCACTATTCGTTGGTAGAGTAGCCCAAGAGTTAATGGTGGGTGGTGCTGACTAGCCACCTTTCCTCTAGTCTTACACTGCTAAATTAGGGACGGCTAGCACAGATAGCTCTCGAGTAGCTTTGCGCGAAATTAAAAAAAACAAAACAAACTTAAACCAATAATATTTTATTGATCTGACACGAAGATCTAAACTTAATAATTTGCCACTAATTATGACATTTTCTGAATTATCTTCTCATTATCAATGTTAACATGAAATTATTTTACCATAAAACAAGTTTGACAACTTATATGGTGAATGTATTTTACATAATTTATAGTCAGATGGATATTTTTTTTATTTTAAAGAGAAATATATGTACCTGTAATAACTGTTACAATACCTGTACTCGTAATAACGTTATAAGCTCAGAGTATGTGATGTTACACGTGTTAAGGCACTGATTTTCAGACCAAAATGACAATAAAAGTTGTGCACTTTGAAAACGGAGGAAAACATCGGGTTTTTCGCCAAAACGCATTCGTGTTTAATAAATTTTTTGAAAGATCTGCATGTTCTGCAAGTGCAACATGTGCAAAATCCCTATAAAAGTGACGGGTTCTCGGTTTCCATAGCTCAATGTTAAGCCACCGACACGCAATACAGTTACGCCAAGACTGACTGAAGCACAACGCAACAATGCCATTGGTCGCTTGGAAGCAGGCGAATCTCGATCAGATGTTGCCAGAGCTGTGAATGTCCACCCAAGCACCATCACAAGGCTATGGAATCGTCACCAATAACATGGATCAACTCGTGACCGTCCACGATCTGGCAGACCTCGTGTGACCACGCCCGCACAAGATCGCTACATCCGGTTACGTCACCTTCGGGATAGGACCACCACTGCGACGTGTACTGCCTCAACAGACCTTTTGAACATTCGAGGGAATCTTACGGCTCAACGATACGTCGACAAGATTCTTAGGCCCCATGTGCAACCCATCATGATGAACGTCAACGACGTTTTTCAACATGACAACGCCCGTCCTCACACACTCCGACTCACCACTATCTTTTTGGGACACCACAACATTAACGTTCTTCTCTGGCCCTCCAGATCACCTGATTTAAACCCCATCAAACATCTTTGGGACGAGTTGGACAGACGTCTGCGACAGCGACAACCTCAACCGCAGACTCAACCTCAGCTTGCAGCAGCTTTGCAGGATGAGTGGACAGCCATTCCACAGGATGTGATTCGTCTTCTCATTGCTTCCATGGGCAGGAGATGCCAAGCAGTTATTGATGCTCACGGGGGGCATACTCGTTATTGACGTTGAGTGACGTTAAACCTCAACTAGTGAGCGTGGACTTTACCTTTGCAGACTTTGGATGTTCAGCAGTGAATGTACAAATTTTCAAAATGTCATACAGAACTACCCGGAATAAACTTGTTAACAATTTATCTCAAATTTTGCCTTTTGCGCTTCTTTTTTGAAAAGTTTAGTTCATCCTCAGCTTTTAAAGGACATACTTCTCTAATCAGTGATTGACACCCATGATGATGTAGTAGCAGGAAGTAGAAATATACTCTTCAGAAAAAGAAATGCAAAAGGGATATTTTTTTATTTTAAAGAGAAATATATGTAATAACGTTACAAGCTCAGAGTATGTGATGTTACACGTGTTAAGGCACTGATTGTCAGACCAAAATGACAATAACAGTTGTGCATTTTGAAAACAGAGGAAAACATCGGATTTTTCGCCAAAACGCATTCGTGTCCAATAAAGTTTTTGAGAGATCTGCATGTTCTGCAAGTGCAACATGTGCAAAATCCCTATAAAAGTGACGGGTTCTCGGTTTCCATAGCTCAGTGTTTAGCCACTGACACGCAATACAGTTACGTCGAAACTGACTGAAGCACAACGCAACAACGTCATTGGTCGCTTGGAAGCAGGCGAATCTCGAACATATGTTACCATAGCTGTGAATGTCCACCCAAGCACCATCACAAGGCTATGGAATCGTCACCAACAACATGGATCAACTAGTGACCGTCCACGATCTGGCAGACCTCGTGTGACCACGCCCGCACAAGATCGCTACATCCGGTTACGTCACCTTCGGGATAGGACCACCACTGCGACGTGTACTGCCTCAACAGACCTTTTGCACATTCGAGGGAATCTTACGGCTCAACGATACGTCGACGAGATTCTTAGGCCCAATGTTCAACCCATCATGGCGAACGTCAATGACGTTTTTCTACATGACAACGCCGTCCTCACACAGCCCGACTCACCACTGTCTTTTTGAGACACCACAACATCAACGTTCTTCCCTGGCCCTCCAGATCACCAGATTTAAACCCCATCGAACATCTTTGGGACGAGTTGGACCGACGTCTGCGACGGCGACAACCTCAACCGCAGACTCTACCTCATCTTGCAGCAGCTTTGCAGGCTGAGTGGCCAGCCATTCCACAGAATGTGATTCGTCATCTCATCGCTTCCATGGGCAGGAGATGCCAAGCAGTTATTGATGCTTACGGGGGGCATACTCGTTATTGACGTTGAGTGACGTTAAACTTCAACTAATGAGCGTGGACTTCGCCTTTGCAGACTTTGGATGTTCAGCAGTAAATGTGGAAAGTTTCACACATGTCATTCAGAACTACCCGGAATAAACTTGTTCAAAAAGCAAGTTTGAACGTTAGTAGATATATTTAACCTAATTTTTGTTTAATTATAAGTTCGGAAATAGAAGTTGTGTATATTTTTGTATTCATGAGATCTCGTTGTGCTGGAGCCGCAAGTTGTATCTGGCTGTGGTACTGTTTGTCATTTAGTATAAGCTAGAATGGTTTAAACTAGGAAGCCTGTAAATTATTTTATAGAGTATAAAAGTGTTGAAAAATGTATTTGTTTGTTGGACTTAAAGCCACTTTGAGCTGTCTAGTATAGGTGTACAAACAGAAATACTGTTTTATACTATATTTTTTAATTTTGTAATTTAAATGTTCGGTAGTGGTAGTTGCGGGTCCTAAAGATAGTATTGACATGAAAAGGTTTAATAACTTAGGCCAAGAATACCAAGAATACCTTAGGTCAAGAATTTTCATTTTAAGCTATGAGACGTTGTGGAGTGATTAGAGTTGTTTCAACAGCATAATTAGATAAAAGAAAGTCACGTGGATATTGGGAACCAGTTTGTGTGTTCGCTATCTCTGTTATTAAGTCGTTTTACGTTAATTAGTTTGTTTGTTTTGTTTAATTTTGTGCAAGGCTACACGAAGGCCACCTGCACTAGTCATTCCTAATTTTGCAGTGTAAGACAAGAGAGAAGACAGCTAATCATCACCACCCACTGCCAACTCTTGGGCTACTCTTTTACTAACGATACATTAAGATACGCGATTTCTTTTTTTCGCAACAAAACAGAAAGAAAAAACAAAAAATGGCAAACTGAGTGTTTGTAATTTCAAAACTTTAAACAACTCAGAAAAAAAATCGCAGGGTGCGGTATCTATCAGATGCAACAATGATTTAGTAATAAATCTAAATCGAAGTGAGTTTGTGACGGTTAGGGTCTTTGTTTACTATGATTTCATCTGTTGCTGTATGTGGACAGAGCCAACTACTGAAGATTTCTGTCATTATTTTTAAGAAAGCAACTAATAAAACTGTTTTGGGTTTGAATTTTGTAGCTGGGAATATGGTTTATAATTATTTTTAACAGTGTGTTGTCGACAGTGAAATGTAACAAAACGATTGTTTGTTTCTTTCTTAGGTTAGCACAAAGCTCCATATTTTACTATATACTTTCTGTCTACAACGAGAAATCAAATTCCTGGCTTTAGTGTCATAAGCCCGCTGAACTATTATTGACGAGAAAAAACGAAATTTTGTTTTACTTGGATATTTGAACATAACTACGCAAGAGGTCTCTGTGCTAGCTTTCCCTAATTTTGAACTGATAGATAGATACGAGCAGCATTTACTATCAACTCTGGAATTGCTCTATTCGAATTCTTCAATCTCACTGCCACGATTAAAACTATTGGCGCGCTTTTATTTAGGTGAAACGTGAACTATGGATCTTTAGATGCATTGCCCGAATGTAAACCGCTCGGTCAAGCTCAGCCCACAAACTATTGTATTTTTTGAAACTAAGTTGAATGAACGGTAAAATATTATATCGATTTGTTTGTTTGTTTTGGAATTTCGCACAAAGCTACTCGAGGGCTATCTGTGCTAGCCGTCCCTAATTTTGCAGTGTAAGACTAGAGGGAAGGCAGCTAGTCATCACCACCCACCGCCAACTCTTGGGCTACTCTTTTACCAACGAAAAGTGGGATTGACCGTCACATTATAACGCCCCCACGGCTGGGAGGGCTAGCATGTTTAGCGCGACGCGGGCGCGAACCCGCGATTACGAGTCGTACGCCTTACCAGCTTGGCCATGCCGGGCCATATTATATCGAAACGCCTTCCTTTACACTTCTGTTTCTACAATAGTTGTCGTCCATTTAACTTAAAATCAGTACTAATACTCTGTCAAACAGTGTATGAAATAATGTTATATCTTTTCTTTTGTCTTTTACTCTAGGATGTACATGTTTCGTAAAGAAATAAGCCTTCTTATAGTATTAGTTTATTGTTTCTTCATCTATGCGTGGCTCAACATGGCCAAGTGGGTTGAGGCGTTCGACTCGTAATCCAACAGTCGCGGGTTCGAAACCCCGTCGCACCAAACATGCTCATCCTTTTAACCCTGGGGCGTTATAATGTTACGGTCAATCCCACTATTTGTTGATAAAATAGAAGCCCAAGAGTTGACCGTGGGTGGTGATGATTAGCTGCCTTTTCTCTAGTCTTACACTTCTAAATTATGGACGGCTAGGGCAGATAGCGCTCAAGTAGCTTTGCGCGAAATTCAAAAACAAATCACCCCAAGCGGAGGATAGGACACACATAAAATGTGGTTTAAAATGGTTGAAGTTAAGTACAAAACTGCACAATGAGCTATCCATACTGTGCCCACCACGGATATCGAAACCTGGTATCTAGCCTTCTAAATCTACAGACATATCGCTTTGGTTTGAATTTTGCGAAAAGCAGGACAAGGGCTATCTCTACTTACTTTTCATAATTTATCAACCATAAACTAGAAGAAAGATAGCTAAACACCATCCACCACCAACTCTTAGACTATGCTTTCACCAGCAAATAATGGGACTGACCGTCACATGGATGAAAAGGCAAGTATTTTTGGTGATGGAGATTCGAACCCATGACCCTTAAATTCAGAGTCGAGCGCCTTAAACACAAGATCATGCCAAGTATACAACAGCTGTAATAAGTTATCAGAAAAGTGTAGTGCAGCGATTCACGACCTCTAACCCTGTACCTGATCTCAAAATGAAGGTTCTTGGGTTCGAAACGTGCGTATTCAGTTTTATAGTGTATTTATAGAAGTGGAATATTTAGAGACAAGGATTAATGTTAAATTTTAATGTAATCATGATGCTAATATCTGGATGTATTTTATTACTCACAATCTCCAACTGTTACAGATTAGAAGTCTGGGAACAATGTATTTAAGACTATAGAGTGATATACGAACACATGTAACTATTTATTGTAAGAAAACGTAATTTGAGCTTATTTTTAATCAGGCAAGTGCTAAGCATCGTAACACACAACAGTATCTATCGAGGCAAATACTAGCGATCAGAACATAGATGATTGTTTATCTCAGCAAATACTAGAGATATGAACATAGGTTACTATTTATCCAGACAAGTACTAGAAATCAGTAAAACGTGCGCATGCCATCAATCACGAGTAAAATTATACACTCTCTCAGCTAGAACACAGCATGACATATGAACTATAAAAGCAAGAAATGAAAATACTTGTTTCTTTTAATTTCAGTTTGGAAGTACATCTAGTTCACATGGTGTCATTCGTTACTAAGATATAGTTTGTTCTTTACCTGGTTTTTTCTTTAATTTTTGGCTTACTGTGTTTCTCCAAAGAATATTACAAGATGTAGCTTTCAGTAGGTCCCGGGAACCATGAGGAAGACAGCACCAATAAAGTTATTGAATGGTAAAGAAGGAAACATTACCGTGTTTTGTGGAAAGACCACAAGACAACCTTTAGAATCTTGACTGCAGGAGTTTATTTCTGGTGCTGTCATCAGTGAAGATGTACAATCTCTTACCTTACTGGACCTGTTCATTTTCATGTCACCACTTTAGTTTCATTGGTCAATGGACTTTCAGAATGACCAGTACGTTGGAATGATCATATGGAGGTAGTGAGAAGATTTGGCACCAAACTAATGACTAACACACTTCTGGTTTCGGTTCATGAAACAACAGTTTATCTGTTTACACGTTTTAAGAGCCAAACTAAAAGAAGAACTATCTGAGTAGAATAAACATTATGACGAGTTGTATGTGTGACTGCAATGCATCCAAGAGAAGAGAACCTAGAACTTTGCACACATAGTAAGGGGATAGTGTGGGTGTGTACTGAGGTACTATGTGTTAGATTTGACTCAAAAATGTTCTTTATCCTAATTATTCTGCTTTGTAAAGGTCTATAGAAAAGTATCATTTTTCTCTCTCTAATTGAATACAGTATTTTCGACAAAAACTTGGGAACTCTAAACATTTGAAGTAAACTAAGTTTTGGAAACAGAAATAGAGAATACTGCAGAATTTGAAGACTGAAAAAAATTCAGATAAAATCACAGTAATAAAATAATCGAATCTGAGAAACTAAAGTAAATCTATTTGTTTTTAAAAGGGTTGGACTGAATTAAGATTGGAAAATCGTAAAATAAAAATCATTAAAGAATTGGTGCATTGGGGTAGCTATAGAATTAATTGAAATAAAGGAGACACTTAACTGGTATAGTAAGATCTTAGTGGATCCACTCCTTACTATGTTTTAGTACTGTATATAGTGTCCAGGTTAAATGGGTTATAACTAAAATATTCCTAGTTGTCCAAGTATGATAATGATTGAAAATGTTTGATGACCAATGCTGTCAGTGAACAAAGGTCATGGAGTGACATTATTCACTGGACAAAAAATGTAAGTTGAAATTTTTGATATGAGTATGCTTTCTTTGTACACATTTCCACTAAATGATCAAGAAGAAAGATATTTAGCATTACAGATATCAATCTGGGGTTAAAAAGGACTGGAAGGTTAAATACTAACCATTAGTGGAAGAGGAATATTATATTGTTTGAAATGATAAGTTGTACCAGTGATGAATATTAGTAGTCTGTTCTCTTTATTATACTTTTAAAATTAAACAATAAGTTATCCTATTGCAAACACTCTCAAACTCCTATATTTTGTTTTTTCTTTAATTAATTTTTTTACCCAGTGTTTTCCTCACATCATTGCAACATGTAACTGATTTGCATGTTTGTTTATTTTTTCTCTTTATCATTTAACACTGAAACTTATGTTAGTGAACTTTTTATTTGTCTTTCCTACAATAAAACATCTCTTAAATAGCAACTTCTATAACTTTTTAAGAAATAAAAATTCATTCAATGTTTTTAGGCAAAAATAAAATATCTACTATTTCTAAACGATTTGGTTCAGAGACATCTCAAGAAATATTTCTAGTAATAGAGGGTTAAAGTTAAGAGCAATTAATCTGCCATTACAGACAAGTACTTACAATCAGACTTGATCATTTATGATTTGTATGAGTCATTTAAGTCATACTGTAGATTTGCAACTATATATACTCTATAATAATAAATGTTGGTTTGTTCTTTTAGGTTCTTAACCCTGCAGGAGAATTTCATCCTACATAAAACAGCTGCTTATATAGGTACAGTAATCTGAAATTACATAAAGCACATTATTTCAATGGCATTTACTGTATATG
This sequence comes from Tachypleus tridentatus, assembly GCF_004210375.1. Classification (NCBI taxonomy): domain Eukaryota; kingdom Metazoa; phylum Arthropoda; class Merostomata; order Xiphosura; family Limulidae; genus Tachypleus; species Tachypleus tridentatus. The sequence continues at coordinate 46,825,943 of NC_134828.1, read as the reverse complement.
TATGCTAAGAACAATACATCTCTGTGGTAACCTGCTGTTGATATTACCAGCAAGCAGCAACAGGTTAATCCCAATCACATTATGTCAGGGTTTACAGAATGTTATCAAGACCACATAGATTTCTTTGAAAACCTGACTGACAATTGCCATGTTTTCTATCCAAGAAGCTGCTGTGGTAGTGACATTTTCCAATATTAAGCTACAAGGTAGGTATCTAGAGGTTTCAAGTAAAGCTGCTGCTAAACCTGGCAATTTTTAGTGGAACTCATAATCAAGTATTCTTTATGAACATATTACAGGAGAATCAAAATTAATTTAATGCATCACTTCTCAGCTTGCAGCCTGAGCTATTATAAACTTATTGTCAGAAAACAACAAAATTATAAACCCTGTCGTTTTGAAACTCATTCAAAGGTAATGAGCACATTGTTTTTTTTTGTAACTTATAAGAGGGTAAAAATTGTAGATAATGGAAAAGTAATTAAAAGTTTTAATGACATTATGAAATCTAAAAAATGATCAAATGTTTATACACTAATATTTTAGTAGTATTAAAAAGGGTAAACAAATTATTGATTTTATGACCCTGATGTTATGCACGAAAACACTTTTACAGGGGCATAAAAACTGATAATGCTGAGTTTCTTTAAATTTTTTCATGAGTACAAATCGCTGAAGACAACGATTGTATAGACTTATGAAAAGTTAACAAATGTTTGAAAATATCTAGATTTTACTATTTTTGACTAGAATTTTCATGATACCAAAACACTGGATTTACATCTCAACAGGACAAAAATCAAATACAATGATTACATAACGCACTAAACTCATACCTCACTAAAAAACAAAATATACAACATGATCACTTCTGTTGTGTTTTACCAGATAGGGATGATAGTTAACACCTAAAGGCTATAATTACCTTTCTTCAGGAAATGAAATTCACAACATAATCACTAAAGCAATGTAGTTAAACCCCACTATGAAATAAAGCATGTATCACAACTACTCAAAAAACATAGCTGATTATAACCAGAAAAAAAAAACATACCAGTACTGTTTGTACACTAAGTCCTGTCAAATGAGATAAAACATTGTACTCTAACCAGATGTGTTTTAATGTACAGAAAACCCATACAATGGCTCTCTATGGAGAGCATACATCAGATTCCACTTAATAAATCCACTACCACTGCTACATAACCCATGAACACATTAGCAAATTTTTTATATGTATGGAATTTTTCATCGTCCTGTGACTCCTAAAAATAACCTTCAAAGTTGATAATGAAAACATAAGGATATGAGCTGTCTCAGATATAATTATTTTTCACCTTTATGAGATTGTAGATTGACCAAATGTTATTATTTTACCTGAATAATAAATATAAAAAGATTCAGTCATAAAAGTGACATATTCTGATAAAATGTAATAACTTTTAAATAGTTGTGTGAAACAAAATAAAGAAAAATTGCAAATATACTTTAAGAATGTAATGTAACAAGCTAGAAACATAAAATCCCTCTAAATGCATTAATTAATATAAAAACTACATGTACTTTGGACTTCAAAGGTTTATTACATGCATTAATGATCTAATGATTTCATTCACATATAATTTTAGTCAGACAATATGGTGAGTGGATGGTAGATAATATTCCAGACATATTAGACAGAATGTGTTTGTTTTGTTATAGCAAAGCAACATCGGGCTATCTGCTGTGTCCACCAAGGGGAATCAAAGCCCTGATTTTAGCATTGTAAATTCAAACACTTACCTCTGTCCTACTAGGGAACAGACAATGAACACTTGTATAACAGCTGTTATGGAGTGAATGCCTTTTCTAAGTTAGCATTCACAAACTTCATATCATAAAACTGTTGTTATAACAAACTACTTACATCAATAGTATTCCAACCACTACTGTAGTTGTTGTATGCCAGTGAGCCTTATAAGCTATTAAATGCAATAGTAGCCCACATCAAGATCTTTTGTCAAGGTTAAAATAGCCTTCTTGTTTTCAAATTATATATTCTCTAAAAAAAAAGATTCCTAATTCTTTTAGCTTTTTTCACCTCAATTAAATACATTAGACTACTGAAGGTTTTTCAATGTGTGTAAATAATCATACTTAAATAATTTTAAACCTTTACACCACCATTATTTTCTAATGGGATTCCAAACATATTTATATATGGTGTCTTTGTTGTTTATATTTGCAATAATTTTATCAAGATACAAATAATAGTTGATACTATGGAATAAGAACCAGAATCTCATTTGATTAAGTAAGTGGTTCAAAAGTTGTATGAAGTTTAAAGTTAGGCAATTGAAAACAGATGTTTCATTTCAAAGAGAATAACTGATATTTACCTGTAAGGCAGGAGTATTTTGCAGTGAAAACAATATTTTATTGTTAAAAAGGCTCCAATGCAAACAAAGATTCATTAAAAATCCATCATCATATCATATTATTTACAATAGGAAAATAATTAAATGTTTAAACAAATTACCTTTCAAAATTATGTGAGAGTGTACATGTTATCTTGTATGATTATAGACAACTCAAATGATAAAATATTATACTTAAAATATTTTAAAAATTATTTTATAAACTGCGATAGTTTATGACTGTATATATACATATATAAAGTATATTCAGTATATACGTATTTTTATCAAATTAACACTGAAATGGTGAAAATATTTTTGTATTAAATTTCTATAAAATGTGCATATATTTGAGAGTTAAGTAATAATATTTTATTGTGAAAATTATTTGTATTTTATTCAAAAAATAGTCACAAGCATAAGCAAAATAAGTAACTGAACAATTTAAAAATGTTTTCATCTTCAGTAAAATCAGACCCTTTGGCTTCCTATTAATGGCCAGTGATCCCACACGAATATAAATGTGTGTGTGTGAAATTTCCAAGAATGCTTCAAATGAATGTCCTTAATGAGTTGTGTTATATGCCACAACAGCAGTTTTTTTGGTGCTACATTATCAATCAAAGACAAAAGATTTAAGAATTAATATATTTTACTTAATCTGCTAAATGTATTATGTCTATTTTTTATACTCTCAAGGTAACATTTGAGGACTTAGCTGACACCTAATAAAATACAATTTAGATGTTAGAAAAGTGCTCATAATGATGTCCAAGCCCCTTATGGCACAGCAGTATGTCTGCAGACTCACACCACTAAAATCTGTGTTTCGATGCCCATGGTGGGCAGAGCACAGATAGCCCATTGTGCAGCTTTGTGCTTAATTCTGAACAAACAAACTGATGTCCAACAAATATTTGAAAAGTTTATCACTAAACTATATTATAATCTAAAATTAAAATATACTGCTTTGAAAATGCAAGTCTTTCTATTCGAAATTTTGAGAAACTTACAAGTTATTGTGTCACAAAATATTGTGAACTCAGGTAATAAATGAGCCATTTTTCCCAATCTCAAACACACTTTGAAGAACTTTAATTTATAATTTGTATTTGCAATAATTAACTTACAACTACCGCTACTACCAGCTTTGAGTTTGATTAGCATCCGACATAGAATTATAGCTTTACACATTTCGTGGGTATGAGCGCTAGTTCTAGAACTAATACAATATATCAAAAATTACAGATTAAAATCATATTAATTACTTATCTTAGGATCTGGAAACAACTATTATAATATCAGTCAAGTCCTATTTCTCACCTTTTAACCTAATAATACTACAAATATTACAAAATATTCCATTCTACTAACAATGATAAGAATATAAACATACGCATGCTTTCTTATTTTCTTAATATGACGAGACCTTTCTTGCAGATTCGGTTGTACTCTTTGTTCGAAACTGTAGAGGTCGCTTGATAACACATACAGAGAGCTAACTACTCAGAAAACTGACAATTTTTATAGTTTTATTTTAGTGAAGTGATGTCTCGAAAGAAAAGACCAAACGAACCAGGAAAGAAAGTTGATGAAAAAAAAATCAAAGTAAAACAATTTTAAATTTTATTGTTGTATACAGAGGCATTGAAATTCTGAATCATGTTAATTGTAACCAGTGCAATATTTGTACTTGTGGTAATGTACTGTAACTTGAATGTACCGTAGCAGCTAAGCCTAATGCCAGTCTGTGAGTGTTCATACAAAAATGAGTTAGCCACATACGAATTGTTCATATTAATTATAAGTAGTATCTGCAGTATTATCACAAATGTTATGTTCAACGAAAGTAGATTTGGACAATATTTTAAAATGAAATTATTTGTATATAACTTAAAGTATGGACAACATAAATTGTAAATTTACGATTTTTAAACTTTAAAGGCAATGGTGAAATAAGTGCATGTCCTATCACTTTGAATTGTGGCTCTATCGTAATCAGAAAAAAGGCTTTTCTAGTTGTTGGGTGAGTCCAACAGATTATTATGGTTTTATTCTTACTGTCACTTGTCAACGTGAAGCAGCTAGTAAATCATCAAGAGTACTTAATAGGACAAGTACTTTTCCTTTTAACTTAATTGCTTTAGTGACTCTTTATGTGAAAGTTTTAAACTATGAAAAACTATTTTTTATAATATTAAATAGTTTTTCATTGAAACAAATTCAGATACAAGACCAGAAACAGCATGGGTAGATAATTGTACTTTGCTGTCAATCTGGATATTTTGTTTATTGGCTGATGCCTTTACCAAAACCTCATTGGAAAAAAAACAGACAACTGTTGCACCATTTGTAAAAACTGAATCTACAGCTGGCCACAAAACAGAAATCAACATGCTACAACATTCAGTGATTAAGTGTACTGATCCACTATTGATAAAGTAATATTAATACAGGAAAAGAAGAAAGTGGCTTGTAAGTTCAAAGTGACAGTGTAGATGCAATGGTTCAGACTCGGAGGTCAAAATGGCACAAAAAGCAGGTGTCAAAGAGCTGCAAGGTAAATTATAAGTATGAAGAAAGAGAAGGACTGATTCATCTATTCCACTGGAGAGTGATGAAGATGAAATGCCTAGCAGTACTTCTGAGGATCCCATGGAGTTTGTGACACTGAATGAATGATGCAGATAATCCAAGAACTGAAGTGTAAAAGCAAGACATTGTTGTGGTATTTCAACGTGGCACAGAAGCAATGCCAATTCAATTTCGTATTGAATCCACAACAACATTAAACTTTCCAAATCAAGAAGCTTGACGAAAAGCATCAAGTTTCAGTGTTCTTGAAAAGAACAGTTGATTGCTTGCATTTTGCATGGCAGGATTAAGGATTCTTTGTACTATGTTACTTCCAGGAGATCCAGATGATCTTATGAACATGACTGGAAATACAATTAAATCTGATGATACAAAACTATTCTCATATGCCAACAATATGCAACAAGTTTTGCCAGAGAAAGTTACACTTGCACTGATATGTTAGTCAGTGATGTTTAAAGAAATGAAAGATAGATTGAAGAACAAACTTTTGAAATAGCTAGATGAGAATTATCCCACTGATGTGAAGGTCATGGCCTTTGTACCTACTCTGAAAACAAAAAGCAAGAATGAGAACAAATAGTCAGTAACACAACACAACATGTTGTGTGTAAATCTTCCAAGTTTACTGCTGTGTACTATGGGAGACAAAAACTTGCAATAGCATTACTAAATCTGCATATTTTTTTCATAAAACTTTGTGGGAGATTTTTGTTCAACCTGAAAACTCTAAAAGTGAGTTTTAGTTCGTTCTAGAATGATGTTATTTATTAAGGGCAGCCATTCAGCACAGATCCTGGGTGTCTGGCTTGTGGAAGCAGTCTTAAAAACTTGCAAACAGTCTGAATAAAAATTGATTTATTTATATCAACGAATTGTAAATTTAATGTCTTTGACCAGAAACTAAAATAAATGGGTATCTGTATTGATGGTGGCACTATTTTTCTCTCACTTTGACTATCTGATTGAGATTTACATTGCTTAGCTTTATGCCAGATCAAAAAATAACTTATTTTTGTAAGATTCATGGTTAAATTTCAAAATTGCTTAATCAGAATGAAATACAATTGTATACCTATGAGAATTGATTACATCAATTAGTTTCATGCAAAGTAATGAATTAATTTTATGAAAATAATCAACTTGTGTGTCCAATTATTACTATCTTCAATATTCAGTAATCAAAAATCAATCTTTTTAGAGGCAGTTCACGTCCATGCTACTTATGAAGTTATGCTGATTGTGTGAGTGACTAATTTCCTCACACAGGTCGTGTAGTTATGATGGATTATTGTCATGTTGACTAATTGTTTTTCAAATTATATTGTGATGTTTCTTGTTTGGTGATATTGTTTTGTCTGGTGCACATGAGATGGTGTGTAAGGCAAAGATGAGACTGTTTCTGTTTTTTTATAGTATTCTTTGGCTAGTGTATCAAATCTGATTTTGAAATAACCAAATACTTTGTTGAGGTCAGAAAATGACTAATATGGGGTATTTTCAGTGGTGATGCACACCAACACATGCACACATCCTAAATAGATCAGATGTATTTAAGTTGGGTCTGGTAAATGCAAATTCAGGGTGTTATTTATCTCATTTTACTGCTTTGATATCATGCTGAAAAGGTGTGGTCAGTTCTTATGAACTTCATGAGAAGACAGTGCATTAGCATTCAAAATATTAGTCTACAAGGTATCCAAGGCTACCTTAACTTTTACCAGTGTTTGAAACTGCAGAATTTTCTGTTGACCTTTTAACATGTCTTTAACACTTTGTAATTTTGTAATTATCATCAACATTGTCTGCAGGAACATAGAAAGAAAAACAGTATGAAAGGCTTTGTAAAATCATACTTCCATATAGTAATCTTATAGTATTGCATTAAAGTCAATTTCATAAAGTGTAGTTTTCATCTTAACAGCTGTCACATTTTCTTTATTTTTAATGAACATATATCAGATAATATGTTTTGAATATTTTAAAACTCTAATTATCTTTGTAATGCATGATTTGTTTACTTAATCAATGAAATAGTATGCAATGTTTGTTAAAGTTATTGATACAAAGGTTCAAACAAATTGTTGGTAGTATAAGAGTAATCACACTCTACTCACATTACCTCAGGTAGATCAACAAGTAGGAAGGAAAAGAAGGAAATTGAGGACCTGAACTTGATATTCAAATCTGTAACAACACAGAAAGGTAAAATACTTCTATTTATATTATGAAATAGGTTTTTTCTGTCACCTTTCCTTGCTTGTGGAGAATGAAGTTAATGTTAGATAACACTGCACAACAAAGTTTTTACTTAAACACTGTTGGGTCTTCCTTATAGATTTTTGGCTGCTGATCATGAAAATCACTTCCAAATTTGCCCATTACGTACAGTTTCATTGAAATCTTCAGTTTTGCTACAATGGGAGAACAATATCAGGGCAACTGGAATCTGTCAGTGCTTGCTGATTACTGTTAGACACTGCAACGTGATGCACTGGACATTGAATACAAACAAAAATCAGGAGCAAAACACTTTTAATTATGTTAAACTTAATAGTGTATTACAAACATAAACACAATTAAATAAGTTATTGCCAGTAAACAGTTAACTGTCTATTTCTCAAAGTTTCTACGTGATGAAGCAAAACCAAATTTGTATTTGTACATACCCACCAGATACCTGTCACAATCAGCAAAACCTTTTCAGGAAGCAAAACATTTCAAAATATTTGTTGTGCAGTGTAATTTGTGTATGGAGTAAAAAGGTTTATTATTTTATTTTTACCTAATACAAATGTTAGATTAGACTAGCTTTACCATAAGTTATTTCTATGTAATTCAATAGAGAGTGTGAGCAGGAAATTCTGAAATTTGTATATTCCCATTATTGTATGACTTTCAACATAACAAGTATGTGATATGTTTCTCAGGACAGCTGGTTATACCAAAATAAAGCTGAGAACAATGTTTTGAACTTCTTAGGTCATTTTCAGATTAATAAAGAAGGAATTTGTAACAGTTGTCCTGAGATACATTTTTACTTCAAGTTGGTTTCTTGTCATCATGAAATACGTGATATATTGTTAATCACTTAACCTCCCCCTACATGTTGATATGGCATGTTTTTGTAAACATATAAATACAAAAATGTTAATTTTTTTTTTTCCCATTATTGCTTTTGCTTGTTTTGAAGTGGTGTAAAATGAGCAGGAGAATATGTCAATGTGAGGTTTCATAGTACTAACAAACATAGGATTTTATAGTTAACTGAAGACTTTTAAGAATTACTACATAAGTGTTATTAATACAGATTATCTTTGGATACATCAATGATCTGGCTGTCTAAGTAGGTTATAAAGGTTTATAAGATTTTCTTTCTTAGAAATAGCAAATAATAACATAAGTTGAATCTTTCAAACTGAGTTATTCAAGAAAAAGTTATACTTTTCAGAATTATTATGGTTTTCATACCTTATGTATTATACAGAAACTGAAATACATCATGATGTATTCTACCATATTACTATTGCTCTTGATATGTAGTCTTAAATGTGTTTAAAGATGGAACCTCTTTGCTTTCTACCTTTAGAGATACATTTCACTGACATTGAAATCCTGACATAAGTTAGGAATTTTTTAGCATTAGTCATATATGAAAGAATTTCTAAAGTGTGGAACATCAGGTTTACAATTTCACCCATTTAAGGTTCTAAATATTTATTTTTCAGTATATTTTTTAAGGCCTGGCACTAAAATTGTACTAACATTTATTCTTTATCAGTGAGAGTTAAATATTTTCTTTAGGAGTGGTTGGAAAGAGTTTTATTGCATATGAGTTCTGCATTTATAACACTTAGACAGACATAAATCAGGTAGATAATTGTGATTAACCAACAATAATTGGCTTTATAAGAACAATGAAATTGTTTACATAGCTAAAACTAATTCAAAACAAAAAGCATAAGCTATTATATTACTATAACTTCATTGAATGTTATTTTTATACATTTTAAAAATGTATGTTGGTACATTTTATCTGTTTTTATAACTTTAAAAATTAAAACAACTTATGTAACAAGTATGTGGTACAAGTATTGTGTACATATTAACTGAAAGCATGAATTCTTATACTGTACATAGCTATCTTTAATATTAAATTAGTTTTCATAATTTTTGTGTGTTTTTCAATAGTTAGGTCACTGATATTCTTAGGGTGAATAAAAACAAGTGTTCAAAGTCTGCTTTATGTAAATCACACACCACAGCATTGAAGTGTTTTATCTTGTTACTCTCAACATGGCTACAGTTAAGTTATATTCATCTCTTGCAAAAAGGTGATATAACTATTTTAATTTCAGGAACTGATCCTAAATCTGTACTGTATGTTTTTTATAAGTAAGGACAGTGTAAGAAAGGTGACAAATGCAAGTTTTCCCACGATGATGTTGAAAGTAAGAGTGAAAAGAAGAGTATTTACGTAGACTTGAGAGATGAAGGTAATGTAGTTTATTTTTTTATCTGTGCATTTATTATCTGTTAACAACGTAAAGTATAAAAGCCTTTTATATCAACTGTATGGTTTTCTGTGTTTGTATTATTAGTGTTAAACTACTGAATTGTTTTAAGAGAGTAAATGGCAATCTTCAGTTGTACCTTTTAGAAAATTAATGTAGATAAATCTAACTCTGTTAAGGGTTTATATCTTTCTTTTCAAATGTAAAAAGTTTAAATTCTATATTTTTTGGTCAAGATGAATTTTTATCTAATAAATAATTTGGATTTCAATCAGTTAATAATTACTTACTGCACTTGATAAAACAGAATAAACATATGATGTCATAGAAAAATATTCCTGCAGCTTTCAAATGGTCAAAATATTTTCAGAAGTAAAACCACAACAACAAAACAAACAAAATTCCTGTCTTTGGTATTTTTCCTCTTTTTCCTGAGCCTTACATTAAGATCACTTGTTCACATTTATGAGAGTTCTGGGTATCTAATATGTTGATAAACCAAATTACTGCTGCAGTAATATATGATCAGTGTATTGACTATAGAAATTCCTATTACAGCTGAACATGCTACTGGTAAGATTTCCCAGGAATTTAGTTCAATGTTATATACAGACTTTAATTCTCAGGAAATTAGATTCATGGGTTTAGCCAGTGATTTCTTCTTTTCAGTAAAACAATGTTTCTAAGTGAGAATGTAATCAATAAGAAGACACTTGGACTCTCTCTTTTTTTTCAACACTTTTTATTTTAATCTGTCATATTCCACACCATTTCAGGAGTTTTAGTTTTCCACTACTTTTCATGCTTCCAAGTTGTTTGCTTTGGGAGAGAATTGCTCTTCTTATACTTTTGTTTCTATTGATACCAGTTCTACCAGGGGACTGGTACATGTTGATAAACTTTACCATACTTCAAATATGGTTGATATACCTGTGGTAGTTGTGACTCAGATGTCATTTGTGTGGCTTTACTCTCATTTACACATGGGAGAATTGAGTATTTCATGCCACTAATGTTTGGATTTTGGTAAGTTAGATATTTATATGCCCTTTATCATCTAAGTTATTTTAAATGAATTGTAAATGAGATGTTGATTATTAATTGTGTTATTACAAGATAAATTTAATCATTTTGCAAGCACATTAATCTTACATACTTTGTGGTCTCAACAGATTTCATGGCTTTGTTAGTTCATTATTAGTAATTTAACTAGGTATGTTTAGCCTAGATTGTTTGTAAGTTGCAATTATTACTACTAGTAACATATAATTATTTTATTTTTCAAAATTGTTAATCATGTGCTGAACCATTTTCCCTTCATAATCCACAATTTAAAATTCTTCCCCACAGTGTCCACTTCATTGCTCTAAATCATGTTTTCCATTTCAGGACTTTCCTGTTTGTTTGGACAAACCTCAGTTCTTTTTTTTACTCTATGAGAATTTGTGCTTTTCTCTCTATGAAGAACTAGATAATGTTTGCTTCTGCTCATTCACAGTCCATAGACCACACTCCACTGATTCTACAAGATACAATAGAGGGAGGATTCCTAGTGACAGTGGGGGAAATCCATTCTTAACTCCTCTCAATAACCCATTCATTTGGGGTAGTTTTCTTCTTTTCAACCTCATTTGGGCCCAGCCTTCTCCTTTTCAGGTTTGGAGCAAGCAGTTCACATGTTCTTCACCTCACATTTCTTGCAGTTAAATGTATTCTATCTTTGTGGGGATGAAACTTGTATGTATTCACTTTAGTGGGAACTGTGAGATCAGTGAAACTTCTCACCCATACACACTGCCCGCATCCATATAATAGTAACAACATTTACTAGTTTATGTCTTGCCTTACGTATTGTATGTTATAAAATGTTTTTCATTTTAAGTTTAATTTTTTTCATTAGTAAAACTTGTGATGTTAACGTGCATCTGCTTACAGAAGAACTGAGTCATTTAACCAATCAAAATAAGTGTTTGTGATAATTATTTTAGCAATCAATCAAAATTATGATTAAATCAGTTGTCATGAAAATAATAAACTAATTGAAATTAATGTTTCTAGTTATTCCAAATATCAGGATGATCAAAATATTTGTTAGGTACAAACTTACATAAGAGGCAGATGTGGGGATGCTTTATGACTTCCATTGCCATTAAATTTACTATTCCTGTCATTGTTATTGCAAAGCAACAGAAGCTATCTACCACTGCACCAGTTTTGAACCATTGACTGTCAACTCTCTGGCTATTTAAATAATTAGGTGTAAATTTATTGTATTTTGATTTTTTCTCACACTGTGTGATGTTTTTGCTTTACAATTGTATCACTATTATTTAAAGTTATTTAAGTATGAGCCCAAGTGGTCCAGTCATTCATATTTTTAGTAGTAATAACTGTATTCTTCAGTTCTGTATGAGAGAATGCAGGTGAAGTGAAAGGATCCATAGGGGTAAACTTTATGCACATTTTTCAGAGAGTAGGAATTATATTGTTTAATAATATATTTGAATACATATGAATTTAAGGTAGAGATCAAGGGAGTTGAAACCCCATCCCTTCTAGCTGTTCTTTTTTGAAAAATAATACCTGTATCATTTAATGTTTTTATATGTGGGGTCTTAACTCCTCCCTCCATTTCCCCCCCTTCATTTAATTAGGAAAACAGTCAATAGTATTGAAAATAAATATTAGGTTTTAATATCTATTTGATTGGTCTATTAATTACCTTTATTGTTATTTATTTGAATTTAGTTTATTTTGAATCTGTAACAGTCAGGTGTAGATTCAGCCATTAACTTATGAATACAATAATATGAACATCAACTGAATGTTTCCCTGGTAAATTATCAGGCCTTGGCTTTTTTCCAGAAATTAACAGTGTGCATGCATTCTAGACTTTATGGAGATTTGTTTTTCTTAAAGTTAGCATTATTTTTCTGAATTTATAATGCACAGTTGAGGGGTTTAGACATTTTCATTGTTGGTTGGTTAGCTTGGCATTTTATGGTGCAAAGCAACTAGGCTGTCTGCACCAGACGTTTTGGTAATGAAGTTAGAAAAAAATTACCTTTTTTATCTAAATGGCAATAAAAAACTTTATTTTAACCAAAATTTTGAAATAACTATTTATGGTTGTTATTTCTGACATCATTTATAGCCCTTATATTCATGACACCTGTTGCTCTTGTAACATATGCCTACTTTAAAATCTGTTTTTCATCGTTTGAAAGTTATAATGTTCCTGACAAATGTTTTAGTACTGTTGATATCCAAAATAAGTAAAAATGCAAGCGACAAAAAAGAATTGAAAACAGATGTGATTCTTGCAAACACTAAAATGTGAATATAGTTGTAGACGTGGTTTTCCTTTCAAAATATAATAATTTATTTCAATTAAAGTTTTTAAATGTTTGTTTTTATTTTCTAATTGATCACATAAGTAGAAATAAAGATATAGATTTTAAATTGTTCATTACAACCTATATGAACTAATAATAATAGACTTTCTAATTAATTTTATCACTAATGACTTGTAACACATAGGTATAAATAATAAAACAATGAATGTGATGTACACTTATTAATTAAACTACTAGAAGACTAATTAGACCCCCCTCTTCATAAAAGAAATAGAGAAACTATTCTTGCTATGATAACAGTTGTTGAGAAAGTTTAAATATGCTTGGATATAGCACATAGACTATCATGTGTTGATAAAGTTAAAATATAGGTTGTTTTTTATAGCTTTGTAAAGTTTCTTTTGTTGTGAATTCTGAATGTATTTGTGTATAAAATTATATTTTAAAGGTATAGAAATTTTCTTCAAAGAGCAAATATATGATAACTTTGCATAAGGTAAGTAAGCTTATACAGTTTAAAGATGGGTTGAACTGATAACAAATCTTATTAAAAGTTTAACATGATAATGAATGTATAGTGTTTGGGAAAGGTTTTGTCATCATCAGGTTTAATAATATACCTACACACTGAAATGTATGTTGTATGAAGCAAAGAGGTTGCATAACTTGAGATTGCTTAAAGCATAATAAAGTTATTTTGTTGATGCTCTGTTTATAATTACTGTTTTACTTTTAATAAACACATGATGATTTTATTAAGTTGCAGTGTTGGTAAACATATTTTTTAAAATGTTTACCAAATAAAAAATAGTCATCAAATTGTACAAGTTTACTATTTAGTGAATATGGTAGGAAATTGCAAGATGTTGTGATGTTGCAAATATTTATTAAGTAATGTTCTAGTATGTTTATTTTGTTCAAATAATGAAGATAAATAAAATTGTTTAACTAAAAATGGCAACTGTTAAAAAGATGAAGGCTGTCATGTGAAATTAAGGGTAATTTAAAAATTAGTGAAAAAAAAACCCAGAGTGAAAGAAAAAATTAACAATGATACAACATTAGAATAATGTTGTGGTTGAAAAAATGTTAAGAAGTAAGCATGTGCTTTTCTTGTATGGGTTGTAAAAGGTGTGGTACTAATGGGTTGAGTGTAATTGATCAGTTCAAGGAATCAGTTATTATTTTCCACAAAGTAGGGTACACAATTATTATCTAATGAGATTAATAGGGATTTAGTAACAAAGAAGGGAAGAGGAACATTATTTAATGTTGTCCATTGTATAATTTTTGCTTCTTTGACAAGTACTCTCAACTGGTGGTAATAAATACAAACTGTAGATGTTTAAATCCTGATTTGTGCTTGAACAGAACTAATTTACAAAAATTGCAAACTTATTAAGCATTTTTAAGAAGAAACCCCCCACTAATATAGTAAGTTCTAATACAGAAAATCAAGATTTTCTAACTTGTTTACTATACCACTTGGATGGAAAGTACCTAAGTTATAAAAGACTTCTATTTAATGTTGTTTTTAAGCATTAAACACACAGAAAATACATTTTTTGTCATTTAAAAACTTAACAGTCAGACATGTATAGATCATATATAAATTTGTAACTGTAAAAGGTGATGCATTTGGTTTGTTCTCTCAAAACATCTCAGTGATGGTATACTTAACATGTGATGAAACTTGTGGTTACCATGAAACACATTCATCTATTTAAAAACTGATACTGACACTCATAATGTATAAATATTAAAAACAGACTTATTTGTGAGCTTTCTGATATTTTAGTTATTAAACTTTCTATATTCCAGTTGGTAACAAAACATTTTGTTGTATCATAAATTTAATACCTGTTTTGTTTAATAACTGACTGTATTCAAGAAGTATTATCTTCAAAATTAACTAACTAAAAAGTATCTTATCATAAAAGACTACTAACTATTATGGTATTATTTTTGAAATAGAAATCCTGTAACCCAAGCACTTTTGAAAGGTTGACCTTTATTCCTCAGGGACAAAATAGGTGTGGTGGTATAATCGAAGAGTGACAGGTATATTTGGTTTTCCAGGAAACATTTATTTTTCTATGAACTATTGTTAGCGTTTTATTTCTGGTACAATGTAGCCTTTGGCAAGAGTGTATGTGAAAAGTTGTTTTGGATATTTTAGTTTAGAAATGGCTAAATATGTGAATATATATAAAATTGTGCTCAGGTGTTTAAGTAAAATAAATATGACACCTGGAGATTGACTGATAAAAATATACTAATCAGTTTATAAAAACAGGTATGAAAAATTATCTTAAAAAATGGTAAGTTTTGGGAAATTTGGTCTTCATAAAACTAATTAATAAATAGTTATTTTTCTGATGAAACCAATGAATGTAGATCACTGATTCCAGGATCCATGTTAATTATGAAAGGTTTAACAGTATTTAGATGAGCAATCCCAAGTAATACTAAACTTTCAAATAGAATTTCTCTTATTATTACCACTCATCACATTTTTATGTTCTACAGCTCAATCATTGTCATAAACAGATATTTCATGAAGTTCTTGTTGCCTCCTTCCAAAAAAACAGAACCTTAAAAGGTATCCATGTTCACAGAAAAATGAATAACATCTTACTCAAAAATGAGTGTCGTCCATGCAATAAAGCCTTTTGTCAAACCTGCAAGTTCATAAAAACCACTAACTCATTTTCTGACATGTACAAACAAAGAAACTTTAGAGAAAGAAATCAGTTGTTAAACAAAAAACACCATTTTTATTACACAGTGTAAAAAAAATGCAGTCATCAAAATGTAGGACATAAACAACCTTTAGAGAACATTTCAACAACCCTAAATCTTCTATTAACACTGAAAATGATCTCCCAGTTGCTCAACACTTTTACCAACCCACTTGGGTTATAGGATTTACCATTTCACTTCTATCAAGACTTCTTGAACCTAGGTGTTTTTCTATCATGAATGATGTGTTTAAAATGCTTTACGTTTCTCAATGACCAACTATTAGAGCTGTAAGAATTATTGTTGATTTCTTGTTGCTCTAATTCTGAATTTTTACTACATGATATATGTAGTAAATATATATATGATGAAAACGTAATTTTTTTTTGAGTGATAATATAATCATTTTTAAACAATCCACTTAACTCTGCATACAGTAGTAATTCTTGTGTGCCTACTCTGAGTTTTTGCTCATGCCACTAACCTTGAACTATTTCCCACCTAAATCACATGTTTTGACATGAATTCCATTAGTACATAACACAGTCATCATGTAGTAATATCCCTTCACCAGTAAGAAGGTCATACATCCTCCGTGCTCATGGGTCCCTACAAGAACTTGCACTTGAAATTATCTTTGTTCATAATTTAGGCACATTCATTTTTTTAATTTTGAAAGATTTTGTTCCATCTTTGATTCATTCATTAATCTATTTTATCAAGTTACTATCTTTATGATAATATGACTTTCATGAAATTTATAATTGTTTCTTTTCATGGTTTCTGTGCAAGTTAGATCTATTTGTGTGTGACACCTTTTTCTCTGTTATTTACATTCCTCAGTCTTCCATACATGACTTACGTCTTGCTCCACTCATTTGCCATGAGGTCTTCAAGATGCTCTTCTTTCCTTGGAGCCTTGGGTGGAAGTTTCTTGCCATCATTTTATCTTGTCTTTACTCTATCATCTTTACCATTCCTTGACCCATGTACACTTATTTCATAATTTCCTCTTCTCACTTTTTCTGCCTCCTTTGACCATACTCTCCTCCCAGGGGGTTATCCTTTGTCTATTCTACTGGAAGCTACCTCTAACTTTTGTACCTAGTTATCTTGGTTCCCGTTGAATTGCTTTTCTTATCTTTTCTACTCACTTCATAACCGATTTTTTTCATCACTTTGCTTTCTACCCTTTGTCTATCGTCTCTTCCTCCTATTCCTCTCTCCCTGTTGTTTTTCTTGTTTTCTGATCCTTAGCACCATTGTCTCAATGACACAGTGTTAGAGCTTTTGGCTTTAAATGCCTTATAGAATGTTATTTTTCCCTCATAAAGCCATGTTATGAGGGCTTTAACTTGCTACATTCACAGTCTTGGCCTTTCTTTTTTTTTCTATTCTGCACACATGACTGCATTTTGCTTCTACGTTTTCTACAGATACATTCATTGTTAATTAAGAAACAATTTCTCTGAAAAGGCATGTCTTAATTTTTGGGTTGTTTCTGACCCTTGTGTTTGTTCCTTTTCTCTCCACTCCTAATTTGGGCTCATCCATTTTCATTTGTTTGCAAATTATGGAATATCTGGTAACCTGAGCTCTTTTGATCCAATGGTCACATAACAAACGGTCTGGCTGTATACACCATCTTGCTTGTGTTATTCATTTCTGTATGTGTTTCCTGCCATCTCCCCCCCTCTCTCTCCCAGTGTCTTGTTGAAGTTCCGTAACACCCCTTATCAAGTTCTGTTGATAGCACATTATTCACCAGCTCTTTCTTGGTTTCCTCCTTTTCAAACTTTCTTTATTACTCTTTCATCTGGGAATGTTGTCCTTTATTGTTCACATGTGGGATTGTCCATTTTTTTTCTCAATGGGCACTTTCTCATGTTGTATTGCCCTTCTTTCATACTGCTTGATTCATCCTTTTACTCTAAGATCCCAAACACAGTTGGTAATGGTCTGTCCAGATGATGAACTCCTTCCTGTACAGGTCGTTCTGGAACATTTTAATAGCAAGTATGATGGCCAGACATGCTCATTCAGTAACAGAGTAGTTCTCACTACTTAACAGCTTTTTACTGGTATATATTACTGGAAGTGGTCCATCTCTATATTATTGTAAGAGCTCTTTCCCAATTTCAATGACTGAAGCATCAGCCTAAACAGTCAATGGTTTGTTGAAGTCTGGAATGCAACCAGGTGTCGTCATTTCTACTTTACTTTGTTCGATAAGCCTTTCTTGGTCAGGTTAGTCAATGCACTAATTTCAATATAGTTTGGGATGAATTTCCTGTAATATCAAATTAAATCCAGAAAGGATCTGACTTGTTGCTTTTTAGTCAGCGCTAGTGTATCTTGTATTTGGAATACCTTCTTTTCCATGGCTGTCTTTCAGTCCCAGCACATAATATTCGGTGTAGCACTTGGATGGTCTGATGGTGAGACCTGCTGCTCTCACATGTTGTAACAGCTTTCTACATTTCTTCATATAGTCTTCCCATTTCACAGTGTCAGGATGGCATCTGCATAGTGCTTAATATTGGTGGTGTTTCACAGCATCATCCTTATCATACAGTTGAATGTTTCTGCAGAGTTGACTTGGCACCTGCTGAAACTGGTAACATCCATCTAGTATTAAAAATGCTGTCTTCTCTGTAAATCTTGTCTTCATTAGGATTTGGCAATAACCTTTACTGAGGTTGATCTTTGAAGAGAACCTGACCTTATAATTTCTAGGTTGTCCATAGTTTTAGAGTTGAACTTCATCAAAAGATTCAGCTTTTGGAAATTTATTTAGAAACAGTTAACCTATCTCTAATTTTTGTGATTAAAACTGGTAAATGGTAGGCTAAATTTGAAGGCTTAACAATTCCAGCTTCCAACATTGCCTCAGCTTCTTGCTTTGTAAGGTATAGTGGAGCGCCATTAAGCCGCAGACCAGTAAACCGCGAAATTGCTTAAGCTGCTGTAGCAAGTCTTGTCCCAAAATTTTTGATGTATTAAATCTACCACCTGGCTTTTTAAAGTTTCTTACACTCTCCTTGTCGTTGACACTGACATGACAAATATGAGCGAGGATTATCGTGGCTCACCGCTAATTTAAGAACGTGCAAAAACTCAGCTTATGAATTTAATGGTGGCTTTATAACTTCAAGGGGATATTTAAAAAGGATTTGCTTTAATTTGGGAAATAAATAAAATATATTACAGTAGAAATCGACCATTAATCTACCTTATCCGCTCTCTATGCCAGCTTTATGGAGGCCGCCATTGTTACCGAATCACACCTCTCCATACATTAAAGTTAATCCACGGTAAATCCGTGAAAAAAATGATCAATAATTAAAGTATTATTTTTAATTCGATAATCTGATATTTTTATGGAATTATATAAATATTAGCCACAAACCCAATAGACATCACTTCAGTTTCTGAGCTGTTAGCGACTTCGGCTTTTCAGTCACAAAGGTTTTAGCCGCAGACCACTTAAGCCGTGGTTAAGCAGGTTGACCCCAAATACTGCAGCTTAATGGCTCCACTGTATTTCATTGCATAAGGTATCTGAAAGGGCTTCACTTTAGCTGGATACAATGTTGTTGTGTTGCACAAGGCCTATCTTTCCTGGTCTATCCATGAAGATATCTCTCCTCTTTCCATTCTTTTATCCCTCTTTTATCAAAATTTGACATGGTTATATATCATGTAATCTCCATGCTATTTGCACTTTTACTATAGTTGTGCACATATTGGTCTATTTATTTCCACTGTCCTTCTCATTTTCTTCTACCACAACTTACCACTGTGTAATCATGGCTGTGGCTTACCAAATGTTATACACTTACTTAATAGTGATGTAAATTTATAAGTGTGTTGGACCACGAAATTTTCTACAGTAGGTATCTCTGACTTGCTGGCAGTGAAATTGACAAAAAATTAACAACATGCACTCCACTTGTTTTTTAAAATAATATATGTTTGAAACAAGTTAAATGTATGTACAAAATTATTTACACTATGGAGATAATATTTGTATTTTAGACACTATACAGTTTTCTTTTTATTGTCCAAAGTCCACTTAAGCTAATTCAACTGTTTTAGAATTCAGTTGACAAGCTAAACTTTTATTTCTTTTAATCACAGTAGTATCATGATATCTCATGAGCTACTACGGTTGTATCCTTAACTTTCAGTATTATTCTGTTTTTTGTACTTCCAATTATCATCTTTCTTTTGTTGAAGTCCACATATGTGGGTTCAATTGGTTTAGAACACCCTTTTATGAGACATATTATTCTCCTTATCTCTTTTAAACTTTAAATGTCATCCTAACTTACCAACCATTCACTTCCACAACAGTTAACTTTACAAAGTCTAACTTTTCTGTGACAGAAGTTCTCTCTCATGTGACTTTTACTCTTTTTTCATTCATCTAGTTATAGTTATTTATACATGTATCACAGTCTTGACATCACTGGATTGTAAACACAGTGTTCAATATCCTCAACATCAGTGAGTTACAAAGTAAATTAATTAGTAACACCACCTGCACTAAACAGGCTTATATTCAAGTTGGTGTAAAGTTTAGACATAAGTTTTCTCTGAATACTTTGTTATTACATTATTATTGAATAATATCATAATTTTATAAAGTTATATTTCCTGTACATAAATCGTTATCTGTATGCATTTATAAAATTACATCTTGCTCTATGTAATTTATAAAATTGTGTTCTGTGTGTGCTTTATAATATATTATTGTATTATATATAATTTTTACAATTGTGTCATTACATTCTGTGTACTTCAAGAGAGCAGCTCTTAGGTCTAACTTGACAAGAATTTCATTTTAAACATTTTTTGGCTGGGAAAAGTATTTTATTCTCTGTCTATCCACACTTCAATCAAGTTTACTTATTGAATTTCATATTTTGTACTTTTGTCTTCCTCTCTTTATGTTTATGAAGGATGGTATACTTTTAATATATTTTCATAAAAATGTACATAAGTTGTTGTCATTGTTTTAAGTTGTTTAGATTTTTTATACACAAGACGTTATTGACTTATAACAATTTAGATCTTTATTACATTCTTTTAATGAAAACGTGTGTAAAGTGTAACAGTTAATATATAAATTTGGGAAATAAGTACATACACATATATGTAAGTATAAAAGACATTGTGTACAAAATTTTTATTTTTGTCTGATTGCATGTTTGTTCAATATTTAATTGAAATATATTTTGTAACCATAGTATCAACAACAACATTGTTTTGATTTGTAGATAGCAGAGAAGAAGGAAAAAGTGCAAGTGGAACAGGACAGGAAAAAAGCAGAGTTTAAAGCTGGTCATCACATTGGTGTAAGTGATATTGTAAAACTGTATGACTGTCACCATATGATGAGTATTATTAGTAAGTTAAAGTTTGTTGACCATCATCATGGTGTAATTATAATAGATGAACTCTGCTGGTCACCCCTTAATGAAATATAACTGCATGTTATCATCTATTGTAAATATTGATATTGTTTGATTGACATAAGAAGTAAGTGATCAACAGTTTGTAAAATCATTCTTGAAATTACTGATCATTGCTGTTATATAAATAATAATATATTTATTTTAAACATAGCTTGTACTTTGCTTAAGAAGAGGTAAGCTAACCTTACAAATAGCAAGATAACTTGATGTAGAATTTTAACATTATATAGTACAAAATGTATTATTAATGAGTGTAGTCATAGAGCATATTTAAACTTGTCAAGTTTGTTCTTTTCATTGTTAAGTATGGTTATCTGAAGAGTAAACTAGAATCTTCATTGTTATGAGTCTTCAAACAGCTCAGTGGACGAGAGGTGTTTACATTCAACCCAGATTTGTCTGTAGAAGGCCAGATGGGTGAAGATGAGGCAGCATATGATCTATTTCCTTGAGAAGATAGCAAGGTATTGATATTTCATCTATTATCAAAGCATGAGGTCTTGTTTATATGCTATTTTATCTCTTAAGGATTTTTTTTGGAAATGTTATTAAGGAATGGTGCTTAATAAGTGCCCTCCGCCAGTACAGTGGAATGTCTCGGATTTACAACACAAAAATCAGGGGTTCGACTCCCCTCGGTGGGCTTGGCAGCTAGCCCTTGTGGCTTTGCTATAAGAAAACACACAGCTTAATTAAACAGTGTATGTTTTATCAAGTTCATCATTATTATTTGATATCATAGTTTGTTTCTTCAAAGAGAAAAAAAGGTGTACAGTGTAACATTTATATATTTTT